>NC_134487.1:251908604-251969892 GCF_040206685.1 Ascaphus truei | reverse complement strand
TGCTGCGAGTAGAAAGAAATACAAACTCATGAATGTATATTCGATGTTTAGTCGATGTGTATTGAATGTGCAATGAATTCACAAAATGGATGG
Organism: Ascaphus truei; assembly: GCF_040206685.1. NCBI lineage: Eukaryota > Metazoa > Chordata > Amphibia > Anura > Ascaphidae > Ascaphus > Ascaphus truei. The sequence continues at coordinate 251,969,799 of NC_134487.1, read as the reverse complement.
TGTATTTATACGTTAATGACTCACATTAGAGTACGCCCACTTTAACACCTGTACCTCGTCAACATGCATAAAAGGTTACACACTTTGCATAGCCCGCCACTCGATGATCTTTATCTCAACTTGCCCTTGTCAAGATACTGCATTGTGCCATCTGCTTCCATGGATCAACCCCGATTCTACAGAAGCAGGAACCCACTCGCCTCTGCCGTGCCTGTCATGCAGAAAAAGCAAAAGGCAGCGGCGGCGATGGCGGCAGCCGTTTCCAAGCCAAGGCAAAAGCGACAGGCTATGGCTAATAAAGAAAACCTTCTGCTGACCTCAAAGGCTAAGTGTTTTAAAACACGTAAGCCTTATTATGTCAAGAAGAAATTCGGTGATGTACACACAACGCAAAACAAATGGCAGCCAACCCATCGAACCCGCAGGCCTCTTCCTCGTTTATGCTTTGACGACTCTGCCCCCCCTCTCCCGGAAATCTACAGCCCATCTTCTCCACTACTCGTCCACGATGCTGCCGCCGCTCTTCCGGAAACCCACAGGCCATCTTCGCCACTGCTCTTCGACGACGCTGATGCTGGTGCCCCTGAAATCCACAGTTCACTTTCTCCATTACACTTAGACGACTCTGCCGCTTCTTGCTTGGAAATCCACAGGTCACTTTCTCCATCCCTCTTTGACGACGCTGCCGAAGATGGATCAACGGATGGAGAAGATAGAGACTGACATAGCGGGGATACAAAATTTGCTTGGTGTTCATGCCAATGTATCCCCGACGCTGGAGCAAGAAGGTGGCATGGTTTTGTGAATGGGACCTTCGACCGGCCTTCCAACACCAAGCTCACCCCCTCCACCAGAAGAATTTGTGTACATGTATGCCGTTGAGGAGGAGGATAACATGACAACCCCATCAAGACCACGCCAGGAGACAACACGGCGACCAGGACAGGAGGAAAGCATCCTCCCAGACAACCTACCCTCGCCCGCCGCCACAAGCACACCCGCTCACAGAAGCACACCCGCTCCCAGAACCCAACCTACATACGCTTGCATTGAGACGGTGCCAAACATCATCCTGCGCGAGCTGCCACCGGCACTCAGGGAGAAGTATAGGGTGATGAGTGCTGGTTTACCCCTGAAATATGCCATGTTAATTTTTAACCACCACGTGTCCTACTTGGTGTACTGCGGGTGGGTCTACAAAGTGAACTACGAAGGAAATCGTGAAAAAAGGGCGCTTCCTGAAAATTTAAGAAGGACTATTGTGGAGGAATTGCGGCGCTATTTTTTAATAACAGATCCTTTAATGAAAATCATTTGAGACTCCATTCATGGCATTTTGCGCCATGCAAGGCATCGGCCCTGGAAGGACAATCTGGTGGGTGTCGCATTTGCGTGACTGTTCAACTGTTGTTTATTTTTTGTAAATGTTTTTGTAAATGTTTTGACTTGCTGTACTTTAATAAAGGAGATGTTGCGTGTTTTAACTTGTACTAATAAAGAAATGTTTTTACTTACTGTACACAGGACCTGCACAATTCCAATACCCGAGGGCCACAAACAGGCCCGGTTTTCAAGGTTATCCTGAAAACCGGGCCTGTTTGCGGCCCTCGAGGACTGGAATTGTGCAGGCCTGACTGACTGTTCTGTACACCATCCTACTGTAAATATTTTGACTTTCTGTACTTTAATAAAGGAGTTGTTGCATTATTTTAATTTCCTGAATAAAGAATTTTTTTTAATAACACCATACAGTACTGTTGTGCTGTACATGTTTTGACTTGCTGTACTTTAATAAAGGAGATGTTGCGTGTTTTAACTTGTACTAATAAAGAAATGTTTTTACTTACTGTACCCATAACCTGCACAATTCCAGTCCCCGAGGGCCACAAACAGGCCCGGTTCTCAAAGTTATCGTGAAAACCGGGCTTGTTTGCAGCCGTCGAGGACTGGAGTTTTGCAGGCCTGACTGACTGTTCTGTACACCATCCTACTGTAAATGTTTTGACTTTCTGTACTTTAATAAAGGAGATGTTGCGTTTTTTAAATTTCCTGAATAAAGAATTTTTTTTAATAACACCATACTGTTGTGCTGACTGTAAACCATACTAACATAATACATGTAGAATAAATGCATACTTTTTATTTTTTCGGGTTAATTATACAGTATATATAAAAAAAAGTATTGTTTACGGTCTGAAAACAGCTGCATACTGTTTCAGGTATTCTATCCTACTCAATAACAACGGCCACTAAACTGTAGAATCCGGTATGTGTTTTTTTTACTCAGATTCAGCAATGTGCAGGCATTGTAACACAAAGCGATATTATCCATCGAAATCCCTCCATTTGCCATTTTCCGCATGAGATGAGAAAGTTTTCTATTCTGAGGAACAAAAAAAAGTAAAAGTTTTACTGTAATGGTCAGTCAGTCAGTCCCCTAAAGAAGTTCCCACAGTCAGTCCCATCAATAATTTTCTCGGGGGGCGTCTCCTGTTCACATGCGCATGCGCTTACCGTCGATGTGATGACACGCATACAGTATGCGTTTCAAGATGGTTCCAATGCGCATGCGACTAGCTTTTCACCAATTGTGCAGTATCTACTGTTGAAGCCGCTCAGCCAATGATATTGCTTACAGGAGAATCGCTTGACTTTTGAATCGCACTGATATTGATATTTTCAAAATAAAAAAAACAGAATAAAATACAGCAACATTACTCACCATAGACTTTCCCTATCAGCTGGCGCCGAGCCACTGCCAGTCCCGTATTCTTGATCATACACGTCGTTGACAGGTGACAGCGGGACTACTACACCTGTAGTCAGCTGATGAGACTGGAAATCGCTTAGGTACATGCAAGCTAGCTCGAAACTGTACGCGAATCCGGCTCAGGCTGCAGGTATCCGGGCGGGGACAGACAGCAAGGGTTGCCGGTCACCAGGTTTGCACTGACGGTCGGATCGTTATTGGAAGCTGTCGCTGTCGCTGTCGCATTGCTTGCCAGCGACTGGCGTTTCTTAGTTGGTTTTAACATGACCTTTCGCCTTTTGCCGTCTCCATGATCATAGATATGGGAAAAACCCGGTGATACACACCAATACCCTCCAATAAAATTGGGATCAATACGAAAAAAATGTGAGCATCTGGCGAAAATTTGTAAAAGTCATAGTTTTCGATAAAATATTGATAAATCAGAACAACTGTTGCCATCTTATCATCTGTTGCATTAATCGCGGCCCATATTAAAAAAGTGTACGTTCTGTCGGGTTTTTGGAACACGGACTGCAGTTGTGCACTTATGGCAGGACTCTCAGAACAATAACCAGACCAGAAACTGTGCTTGTCTTTTTTTTATATGAAATGCCTAAATTGATACATTATTGTAACTTCTTCGTTCAGTCCCAAGGCCAATTTACAATGGACCACTGTGGTATTACGCGAAGAATTGCAACCAATTAAATCCAAACGATTATCAATAAACACACCAACCGCGCATCAACCGCGGGTGTGAATGCAACATGAATGCGGTATAAATGCGGTCAGAATGCGGCATGAACGTGGTGAAGTGCGGTGAAGTGCGTGGCATTCGGAAAAAAATCCCGGAAAAATTCGGAGATGTTGGAGAATAAAAGGGGCCGCGGCTTTATATAGTTAATGATTATTAACTGGGCTAAATAATCATTATAATAGTTGAACATTTTGACACGTTCTTTACAAACAATATTCTGAGTTTTGCTACTGAATCATGTTGAATACGCAAGCACAAAGGGCCTCATTCAGAGAAGGTTCATAAAAAAAATCACCGGACCATTTAAATAACCCTTTTTATGAGCGTAGCTATCACTGTATTAAGAAAGCCTTCATTACCTGTCATAGCAAAATTCACAAAACGGGTGATAAGCCGGTGATCTGATGAACGACCCTGTGAAAAGGCCTTACCCGGCGAGTTGTATCTGCTGCAGAGAGAGCTGCTGTGAGAGAGCCGTCTCTCCCTGTGCAAATATCACCCGAAATTTATGTGTATAAATTTAAATTTTGTTAATATTTTAAATGAGCAGGGGGTCTCCTGAGCTGAACCGCATTGGTTTCAGCCTCAGGGACCCCCTACTTCCTGAGATACAGGCCCCGTTATGGGGTGCCGGTATCTCCTATGCATTTTATTCCCATGGTCACGTGACGCGGACATTTAAATGCATAGGAGATACTGGCCCCCCATAACGGGGCCTGTATCTCGGGAAGTAGGGGGTCCTGCTGCTATCCGCTACGGTAATGAAGTTTACTGTAAATGCATTTTTATTGCACAGGATTCATGCCAGGGGTCTCTGGTGCTAATATTAATGGATATCAGCTCCAGAGATTCCCGGCATCAATCCTATGCAGGAAAAATGCATTTTTTTTCTAAGTCCCATCTCGCCGCTTCTCTGCAGGTTTCCAACACCTTTAAGCCAACTTTTTCTGGCGTGAGAATTTTGTGATAAAATCACCATTCTAGAGCGGTGATAGGCGTTCATAGCCAAATCACTGCTACTAGAATTGCACGAGTTTATGAACATGCCGAAAAGTGGTGATAAGTGGCTTATCACCGCTGCCTCAGTGATTTTTTTTATGACCAATTTTTTTGGAGCAATTCAGTCTCTTATCACCCACTTATCACTGCTTACTGAATAGCAGTAGGCATTATGGGCCTCATTCAGAAAGCCTCGATAAGGCCCTTATCGAGCACTTATCGACCAAAATGGGCACTCGTATTCAGATAGGCTCGAAAAGTGCTCGATAAGTGCTCGATAACAGCGTTTATCGACGACTTTTTTTTTCGCTTTCCGAAACTCGCTGTCTGCGCAGCGATCAGCCCCTTATCGACCATTTTCCGATAGTTGATAAACTCGCGCTATTCAGAGAGCCGCGAGTCAGTGATCGCTGACGTTCGCTGGCTCTCGCTTGTCAAAAACGCGATTTTATCTCCAAAAACAATCCACCACAAAAAAGTTGGCAGATAGGTGGTCAGACGGCTCGATGAGCAGCGATATGTGTTGACTTAGAAAATAAATCCATTTTTCCTGCATCTGATGAATGGCTTCAGATGGCAATAATTATTCCCATGCTTTAATTTTCCCAGCATGCATCAGATGTATGGGAAATGGATTGTCACGCCACTTTGTACATTTATGTGTGTTTGTGTGTATGACATTATCCTTATTTTTGTTTCATCCTTTCAAATGCTGTGACCACCTGAGTGGCAGCAGTCACACGTTGCCATGTTCTATTATTTCTGTATGTTAAGTCCTAAAACTTTTTGGAATGTGTGTTGTTTTTCTGTGGTTTTTTTGTCATGTTTATTGTAGACTTATGATCGTCTTTTGTGGGTGTTATTTTCATTTGTTAATGATTACCAGGTATTATGTCCACGTGTGTTAATAACTTTTAGCTGTTGCTAATGTTGTTCACCTCTTCATTACCTGTATGCTGCCTCAAATCTGTATTCAGTATTAATGATCAGCTAATGTTGGTTCATGTAGCTCATATACTGATATACATATAAGCAGGCGTTGTTTTTCACATTGTGAGATGCTGTTATGAAGGGCAATATTCCTGCAATGAATCACTAAGGATGATGAGGGCCTTATTTCACTGATTTTGTATATGTTTTCAATAATGATTACATTTGATGGTCAACATAATGTAATGATTACACTCTGTTTTTCAATTGTGTTGATGCTAGCTTTACATGCTACCTCACACAATCTTCATCATGCTCTCTGTGAATTCAGCTGTGTTATGTCTGCAGCAATCCAGCATTTATAACATATTGGAGATGTTCCTGATCTAACATTGCTACAGACAGTGCATGTTTCTACTGTGTAATCCGTTCACAATAATAAGGTGTTACACAATATGCTATGTATTAAATAGTTATCAAAACATAAAAAATACATTTGTAATATATACATCAATTTGTATGTTATACTTAATTTGACATATGAAATTAATTGATCATTAATGATATCCAACAGGTATCATTGTGTTAATTAATGTTTATCATTAACACCTCCTGTGATTAGTAGTCATGTGACGTTATTACAACTACATTTAAAGGAAGCTAATGACACACTTCCTTCCAGCTAGAGATGGCGGTTTACGATACAGACAGTGATGTTTGGTTTTTCATGCGTGCACATGCACATTTGGATTTAGGAGACACAGGAAAGAGAGAGGGGGAGTGGGGAGGAAGAGAGAGAGGGGGTAGGGAGAGGGGAGGAAGAGAGAGAGAGGGGGTAGGGAGAGGGGAGGAAGAGAGAGAGGGGCTAGGGAGAGGGGAGGAAGAGAGAGAGGGGCTAGGGAGAGGGGAGGAAGAGAGAGAGGGGCTAGGGAGAGGGGAGGAAGAGAGACAGGGGTTGGGGAGAGGGTTCCCCGACAACGTCTTTTTCGTGATCGTACATATTTGGAGGGGCTGAGCGAGGCAGAAATAATTACTCGTTATCGTTTGAGTTCATCAGCAATATTGGCTCTTTATGCTGACTTAAGAGCTGATTTAGAGCCGTTAACAGACAGAGTTCATGCAGTACCTGGTCTTGTTAAAATGCTGATCTCATTACATTTTCTTGCTTCGGCGTCTTTTCAGTCAACTGTGGCCATAGTAGGTGGGGTGTCTCAGCCATCAATGTCGCGCGCCCTTACCCAGTTTCTATGTGCACTGAATAGACGTGCTAGGAATTATATACATTTTCCTAGTGAGCACACAGAGTGGTTGGAACTAAAGAAGGCTTTTTATAGCATAGCTGGTCTACCATGCGTGATGGGTGCAATTGATTGCACACATGTTGCTCTGCTCGCACCTGGTGAAATGGAGTATGTGTACCGTAATAGGAAACACTTTCACTCCATTAATGTGCAGGTTGTATGCGATGCTAACATGAAAATTCTGAATGTGGTAGCCAGATTTCCTGGTTCCACCCACGACTCATATATTATGCAACATTCATCAATCTACCATGCATTTGAGGCTGGTATTTATGGTCATGGTTGGCTGGTGGGTGAGTAAATATTTATAGAAGACTCGTGTGTTGAACGGTTTTTTTAAGTATGTGTTGTGGACACATAATGAATGAAGACATTTTTGGAATCTTCCATTTCTTAAACTGTATGAAAGTTGATATGTAACGTTTTTAAATGGTTCAATGTTATGTTAACAAATATCATAAATGTCAGTTCGTACAGTGAGATATAGACATTACATTTACTATAGCAACATTATGTGTTACATTATGTGAAGCATAGCTGCAGGCATTAGAATTTTCATGCATTTGCTATGATCATGTCTGTTAGTAACATCACACATACTTCTATCCTTGAAAGTTTGCTAATGTATGTTACATAAATACATACTGTATATGGATGTTATCTTGACCTTACAATTCTTGTTACATACTTTAAATGTAATACAACCACATTGTGTGTCTAATGTATGTGTTGATGTTATACAATATGTACATGTCTGTCAGGCAATAGTTATAATAATTCTGAAGCTTTTGTTGTCCCACTGTATTCTAGGTGATTCGGGATATGGTATTCGAACGTGGCTCCTAACCCCACTGCTTAACTCACAATCCCCTGCCGAGGAGCGTTATACACTGGCGACACACTTTATTCGAGCTTGGCTAGTCCCACGAATTCGGGTATACCCGGGTGTATTGAGGTTTGTGACTGTTTTCTGCCCGAGTGCATTGAGTTATTTTCCAAGCAGGGATTGAAGCATTTTATTCCCGCTGGCTGCAATACTGCACAGTATATATATATATACTGCATTACAATTCATGAATTTATGCCATCTGGTAGACACGCGAAGCATTGCAGCCTATTAAATCCTAATCATTATCATTTAACAGATCAGCCGCCCATCAGCCAGGCATGAACCCAGGCTGGGAAGGCAAACGCAACGGGGCTTGTCAGAGGTGAGGAGCGGCGCATTCCAGGTATCTGCCAGGTACATACCGGGTATTTGCTCAAATAAAGTGTGTCGGTGCAGTAATGCGGCACACATATCCACTCGCTCAGTTATTGAGAGGACGTTTGGACTGTTAAAAAGTCGTTTCAGATGTCTGGATAAATCTGGTGGTGTCCTACAGTACAAGCCTCAAAAGGTCGCTGACATAGTGATGAGTTGTTGCATTCTGCATAACATTGCATTAAGTAACAATATAACAGGCGACATACGTGAGGGTCTCGATGATGAACCTCCTGTACATGCAGCAGGGGATGATGAGCAGACTGCCAGTGGGGTGGAGACACGGCGTAAAGTGATTTCCACATATTTTTCAGGTCATTAACATTGAAAATGTCTAAAGTTTTGTATAGTGTGTCATGTTGTTGCATGTCATATTAATGTTATTTTTATTTTCAACTACCATAGGATAGTGTTGCGTCACCACATTAGGTATCCAAGTTATGCGGTGTGTACGTGGCCACATGTGTATGGTATGTAAAAGTCAGTCTTATTTTGTTGCTCTTTCAGATAAGTACTAAAATACTACAATGTGTCAGGTGGACATGATGCATACATGTTGTACATGTTCATTCATGTATGAAACTAGTGATTTATTATGTAATTATGCTAATTTATGCATTATTAAGACATCATCTTGAATAAACTATTAACAAAGTGAACATGTAAAACATAATATGTATGATTATATGTGTCCTAACTTCTTCACATTATATGTAATACAGACTACAATAGGCCATGAGACGTAATCATGAAATTACACCTGTCAACGTTGACATTGTCGCTATTACAATTACAATGATCATTCTGTAATAAAAAGAAAGTTCATTGAATGTTTTCATAATGTGTTTCTACACAAATCTACATGTTGTTATAAACACACTTATGTGCCATTTTATTACTTTTAACATGCATATCTATATATGTAATCATGAATATTAACACATCTATGTATTCATTATGTAATGCTTTTAATGGTTAATTATTTTCTTGGAATATGCTAGACCAACATTGGAATATAATTGTGGCTACAGGCAAGGTATTTATCATAACAATTTGCACATATCACTATACACATACACACTTCATAATATAATGGCATTTATGTACGGTTTCTGTGTGTCTTCGTTGAACAACATAAATTGTCACACGTGCATGAACCACCCACATGTAGCCTTTATAAAGTAGTGTTGTTTAACTTTAATGTATAATATCTAATAAAGCTTTCACATTCATTAAGCAAACTAACTAAAATGTTTTCGGCATCCTTTTGCAATATTCAATTCTCCTTTGATGCTTCTCCATGTCAAACGGTTTTCTCTGAAATGACATAACATAAAGAAACTGTTAATATCATGATATAGTACTTATGTATTCATTGATACGTGCGTTTTTTAAATGATAATGTTTTCGTTGATGTGTTGTAAAAAAATATGCATTCCGGCATGTATCCACAACTTTGTCATGTGCGCACTTAGGTCATCAGACATTATTGTGCATGTGCCTTTGTGTATGATATGTTAAAGCTGCAGTTCAGTCAATATCCTGCATGTGTGTTTTGTTCAAGAAATCAGTTGATTAGTAAGAATTTTTTTTGTTAGCATTTTCTGTTTTAAAATGAACAACTTTGAAAGACCAATTTTCTTGTATTGTATTTTAACAGCCATTTGCTAAGCCACTGCCCCTTCATGTCCTGTCACAAGCTGTGGCACACCCCTCTGTCAGCCCTGGCTTCCCTCTAGCACTTGTCACTGCAGGAATGCTCATGAATATTCATGAGCTTCCACTGCCAGTCAAGCAGATTATAAACAAATGGCAGCTTTTAATATGTCACCAAATTTGCACCTATCAATACATGGAAAACGAATTGAGCTGCAGCTATACAGTTGTTTAGGTAATTACAGATTGCACACATAAAAGGATTGAAGTCCAAAAATAAATGTACAATTTTTTTTTTATTAAAACATGGAACTGCAGCTTTAATGGCCGTGCGTGCAAAAGCACACTTTAAAAACATACGCGTTGCTCAGCTAATTACAATGGATATAATTTATATCTGTTGTAACACAAATGCATTAAAATACTTACTTATAAACATTCTTGTGTTGCACTACTTAATAGACATATTGAAAGCAAGCAACACAACATGTCCCCCTGCGCTTTAAAGCTGCAGTTCTATGTTTTTTTTTTTGTACATTTTTTTTTTAAATTCATTCGTTTCAAAGCGTGTGATATATGTGCTCGAGTAATGGTTTCCATTATAGCAAAACTTTATCATTGTGTTGTGGGGTAACTGCGATAAGACCATGTGTTGTTTATCAGCACCCTTTGCCAGTCCGGTACACCTCCGCTTGGGAGTTACGGGCAAAAACAATACACATTTGTTTACAATATGTTACATAGGAAACTCTGATTTTTTCCACCTCAAACATGCCACTGTATTGTATTTTGCGCGCGCATAAACAGAAGCTGGATACTAAAGTGAAGTTGTTTCTCAAGTAAATACGTCACGTGAACGTCTCCTCCAATGAGGGTGCACTTTGTCCGTGTAAACAATATTAAAGTTGTGAATGTTCTGTATGGGCAGGTAGAGCATGTTATTTGCTTATGCTACTTTCATCAACTACTGTGCTCCCATTTATGCAGGCTATGTTCAATGGCATGTGCGCACACCTCAGTGTGCGCTGTGTGTGTATGTATGTCCCTGCACTCAATGTGTAAATGGACACTACGCACCTTAAGGATGAAGGTTTTTTCCTGTGTTGAAGATACATTTTTTTTTTTTGGTGTTAGCTTTTACATTCACAGTTGAGACGGATGCGTGGCCACGCCCCCAATCTATTCCCAACCAATTATGCTGTCCCAAGCGCTTCACGTCATACACATGCAAAACAACAACCACACCCTCTCCTATCAAAATCATTTGCTGTCCCCTTATGCTGCCTATCACTGTGCAGTGTTGTGCACGCGCAGCACGACCACCCCCCGCTATCCGTGCCTGACACAGTCCAAACATGCCACGCAATATTTATTTTCATATGCTGACGTGCGCTGGGTTGTTGTTGTCTCACCACACTATATAGAATGTACGCGCACGCATGGAAGGGAGGCGGGAGCACACATACATTGTGGATCATTAACCATTTCCTTACTCACTTACCTTTCACTGCTACTATGTCTGCTTATGTGTGACTATGTGTGTGTGTGTATATATGTAGTCATGGTTGTTGAGGTATGTGATACTGCATGTGTTCACTGATTACATCTCAGTTGTTGCGCTAAGTAGTAATGAGACCTTAAACTAAAATAAACAATATTTGGTTTCTTATTCTCACACACACACATGTACACATACATCCATCAATACAGATAGATTTGTGAACAGGCATTTGCCGTACCATTTACTCACACATACATATGACTTACATGTGACGGCACTAGATACATGAAAACTAAGGCTCACTTTCACGTGAGTTCACAAAGCAACGCGCGTCACTGTAGAAAAGATCACTATGCAGGCAACAAATATATTTGCGCGTGTACGTTAATAAGCCAAATAAATGTATCTTTGCATAGTACATTTCTTCACACGCACACTCATTCATGAGCAATTACCATTACAGCGCAATATGGATTACATTACAGTAAGACTTCATTCCTTAAAGACATAATACTACTTATAACATTAACAAATCACAAGGCTTACTGCGTATGATTGATGATATGCTAATTGTGTGGATCTACTTTAATTGCAAGCTTTTTATCATAGCATACATATGTTTCAGAGTAATATTCAAATAGGATTGATAATTCTCACAAAAGTATATATGTTTGTAAACATGTCATGGACTAATTTGTCAACATCATATTATATGATATTATAATTAAGGGCGAACGTTATTTATATAACTTACAAATTACTCATTAAAAACATTTATTTCTATTTACCAGGGTTCCATGAATCCATGTTCTTGCTGGAATCCATGCAGAATGGATGTCATCTCATCTCCATAGATATTGTAATCTATCATTGAATATTCAGCTGGTTGCATGTAGTTCACCATCTCGTTTTGCACGTATTCCAGGCTTGTCTCAAGGCACTGTGGCTGATCAAAGCAAGTATTTGTGCTTCTGTCTTCACATGCATACTGGTATTCTTGAGGGAAGTTTGAACAGTTTGCAAACTTATGTTCATCCTGTGCTTGTTCATACTGTGAGCCGTCAAGTAGGTTTGCCTCATTAGAGAATCCGCTGTGTGAAGTCATCACACTTCTGTTTTCTCTCCTTACTAATAGATTACTCCTACGATCCAACATAGTGTGACAGTTGTCGTCAACAATCCAGAATCCAAGCCTCTGACCAGGACGTGCCACTATTCTTTGAAAATTATCTCTCATACACAAAGTATGTTTGATAGCATTCATCAATTTCTGACGATTACTGGACTGTCTGTAGAATGCATAATTTTCAACAATATATTGAAAAATTTGATGCACTGTTGCTTTTTCACCCGGCTGATTTTTGATAGCTTTATATATTATAACGGCATAGGTTTCAGCAGGACGAACTGGAGTGTAAGTATGAAGCGACATTTCAGTGTTCCAAAAAAGAGTGTGTGATTTACTATTGAGGTAAGCATGTTTCATAAGTGACATGGATACATTTAGTAGATTTGTGCTCAGAACTTCAAGGTTAAAACACAATACCTCCTGTGTTTGTAATCTGTGTTGAAAAGCAGCTGCAGACTTGTTTTCAACTACTTATTTTATAAAATTTAACCTACATTAGGCCACAGTGTATTTCTGTATTAAATCATGACAGTGATATATCTCTGCATATCTGACATAAAACCTTACATATATTGAGGAGAAGAGGGAGTGGGGGTTAAAAAATGCTATCACAAGGGTTCAAGTTTAGAAAGCATATCATGATCATAATCACCAGCATACGGTAACTGTAATTTATGTTGTACAAGACTATAGTTAACAAAAATGGAAGAACCACACTGTAGAAAGATGTCTTGGGTAGGTAAATAGTTAGGAAACAAGTTCCAAACATTTCCAAAACATTCAGCCTTGCTGGCAGGTCTCTGTGGTGTACGTCCAGGACATCTTGCTATAGTGTGGTTATTCCATTGTAATGTATGCATTTGTTTCAACCCCCCTCCCCCTCCAAAAAGTGATCTTTTGATACTATGGGCCCTGCGCTCTCTCCTGTCTCCTTCATGCAGATTCCATTCTGATGTGGTTGAGGCCCCTGAGAGCAGACGGAGACCCCCGAAACCAACATGAATGTTACATCATTCCACTATTGTAGTCATGGTTCGTATTTGGCCTCAGTATGATTTTGTTATTTATATTTAATGTATCAACTTTATGGAGTTATTTATCAATTATCAGCGTTAATATGATATGTAGATGTTACAGTAATTTTCAAGAACATTAGGATAGACAGTTATTGAAGATTTTTTACATTTGCACGTATAGTTCGTAATATAATGTTGTCACTTATATACTCACACTCACGATGCGCTGCTTTATAGTTATTTTAGTCATATATACACACACACACACACACACACACACACACACACACACACACACACACACACACACACACACACACACACACACACATATATATATACACACTTTGTAGGCTAATGATATGTTGTGTAGTCACTGTTGTAAGTTACATAATGAAAAAAAACATTTGAACATGATTACTGATAGTATTAGAAACAAAAGTACATGTTAAGCAACTATTTTAACATGTACACCTTGGATTCATGATAAACATGTTCACAATGTGCACTATGTAGTTAGTACAAATGTTGACCATTACACTGACTTGACATTAACATTTAAAATGACAATGTGTAATGTCATAGCAGTGTTATTTTATACAATCATGTTTGAAACACAAGTTTCAACAGTTCTTAGATAGATGGCTTGAAATGATGTAATAACATGTATTTGTAAGTTGTACTTGGTCTTTGTTACTTAAACATTATACAATGAAGTTACGTATGGATATGTATGTATTTGCCATACATACTATGTTCTGTCACTAACATTAAAAAATAAGCACACAACACAAATATTCTTTTCAAAATGTATTTATTTTCAGAAAACAATGTTTGTGATCTTGTCAATGGACGTTGACTTGAAGGTGGCCGTTGGAGACGTGTGCGCACTTTGACACAACCAGGTAACGTAAGGGGTGTCACTATAGCTGTTTGTGGTGAGAGCTGTTGCATATTTGGAAAGGCGGGCGTTTGTAATGGGTGTGTACTTTGCTTAGACATAATTTCATATGGCTGTGTATTTGGAAATAACATCGTTTGAGCTTGCTGTGTACTTGGCGTACCCATCAAATTAGATGGATGTGGCGTAGCCATTAAATTAGATGGATGTGTACTTGGCGTACCCATTACATTAGATGGATGTGTACTTTGCTTAGACATAATTTGACATGGCTGTGTATTTGGAAATAACATCGTTTGAGCTTGCTGTGTACTTGGCGTACCCATCAAATTAGATGGATGTGGCGTAGCCATTAAATTAGATGGATGTGTACTTGGCGTACCCATTACATTAGATGGATGTGTACTTTGCTTAGACATAATTTGACATGGCTGTGTATTTGGAAATAACATCGTTTGAGCTTGCTGTGTACTTGGCGTACCCATCAAATTAGATGGATGTGGCGTAGCCATTAAATTAGATGGATGTGTACTTGGCGTACCCATTACATTAGATGGATGTGTACTTTGCTTAGACATAATTTGACATGGCTGTGTATTTGGAAATAACATCGTTTGAGCTTGCTGTGTACTTGGCGTACCCATTAAATTAGATGGATGTGGCGTACCCAAAATATTAGATGGATGTGTAGTTGCCATAGGCATCAAATTAGATGGATGTGGCGTACCCAAAATATTAGATGGATGTGTAGTTGCCATAGGCATCAAATTAGATGGATGTGGCGTACCCAAGATATTAGATGGATGTGAAGTTGCCATAGGCATCAAATTAGATGGATGTGGCGTACCCATTAAATTAGATGGATGTGTACTTTGCGTAGCCATAATTTCACATGGCTGTGTATTTGGAAATAACATCGTGTGAGGTTGCTTTGTCGGGTGTAATGTACCTGACATGTGTGTATATTCTTGTGTAGGTGCCAAAGCACACACCTGATTATTTCCCTTTTTTGGGTTAGCTACACTCGGTTTTTTCCATGTACCCATCACAGGGCACCAGTATTTGCGTAACACATTTCTCTTACTTGTTCCTAATGTTTTTTTTTTTTGACTACCATAAAAAGGTGTCACCAATGTTGCAGGAGCAGAAGAAACAAACGTTGCAGGACAGTCCGACACCAATTGTGCTGAAGCATGGACATTATCAGGACAGTCCGACACCAATTGTGCTGAAGCATGGACATTATCAGGACAGTCCGACACCAATTGTGCTGAAGCATGGACATTATCAGGACAGTCCGACACCAATTGTGCTGAAGCATGGACATTATCAGGACACTCCGACACCAATTGTGCTGAAGCATTGACATTATCAGGACACTCCGACACCAATTGTGCTGAAGCATTGACATTATCAGGACACTCCGACACCAATTGTGCTGAAGCATTGACATTATCAGGACACTCCGACACCAATTGTGCTGAAGCATTGACATTATCAGGACACTCCGATACAAAATCTGCTGAAACATTCAACGTTGATGAAGATTTGGATACCATTTGTGCTGAAGCATTCAAGGTTGCAGGACAAGGCCAAACAAATTTACCACACGCAGAGCTGTTGAATGTTGCATGAGAACCCGGTCCAAATTGTGCAGAAGCATTCAAGGTTGCAGGAGAACCAAGAACTAATTTTGCTGATGCATTCAATGTTGCAGGATAATCCGCTCCAAATTGTGCTGAAGCATCCAAGTTTGCAGGAGTACCCGGTCCAAATTGTGCAGAAGCATTCAAGGTTGCAGGGGAACCTGTTAAGAATGTTGCAAAAGCAGAGGTGTTGAAGATTGCAGGAGAAGCTGCTAATAATTGTGCTTCAGACGACACATTCAATGTATCTGGAGAAGCTGCCAATAATGGTGTCTGATAAGATGGCAAAGATGCTGCCGGAGAGGAGGTCAATGGTGGAGAATCATGTTTTGACTTAGGTGTGGAAAATATTCCAAGATCATGCTGAAATGATGAAGAAGCAACTTCCTGTCTTCTCGACAATATTGCACATGCACGTAGCTCATTCTGTTTTATCAGACTTTCATCTATCGAATGTAACGAAGAATTGTGTAAGTCGAATGCAGTACAATTCCTGTTTAAAAGCTGTTTTATGCTGACCAGCTCAGCTACAATTTCCTTTTGCACACCCATCATTTCTTGGTGACGTTGGTTTTGAGAATTAATGAAATTCTTTTCCGATGTATGTTGGTTGGACAAGTGTCGTTTTTTCTGTTGTTTCTTTTTGGGAGACTTAACTTGTGGACTAAGTGACTTAGATAGCACCGATGAGGTATCAGAAGAAACCAAGACAGCAGTTGTTACATCTAAAATGAAAAAGCAAAATAACCAAGTTAGACTAATTTAATCATTAACATAATCATATTTGATTAACCATGATAACATCCTTAGAAAGAACATATTGAAGTATGAGAATACCATATTGACATTTTAGGACTGCCAATTGTGCACTACCAAAGTTATGTGACATCAAAGCATACTTACAGATTGATAATCATAAGACTATATATATGTTGTTATTTAGATGTAATGTAACCAAAGACCATGTCTGTATTTGTAACTAATCATCCTCACATTGAATTATAGTATCCTGTATCAGTTATATATTGTCAATTGGTGTGATTTATATAAATTTACTAATGCTATTGTCACATGCTAATGTGAATGTCAAGACGGGTATTTTGTATTTGGTATTGTTGGCACAGTTGCTATTGTGTGTGATTGACAATGTGTACACACAAAGGAAGGTTGTGGTTGTACACATGTCCTATAGTATGTGGCCACACACAGCAGTCATCATGTAGCGGGACAATGTTCCAACAAGAGAAACTATATGATTGTCATACTGCAATATTAAACCACTGTGTATATTAATGTTCACATTGAACATGGAATTGAATAAATAATATATAATATTGTATGTTTGTCAACTAATTTTAAAGTAGACAAAGCCACTGACAAACACACACCATTCACCCCTATACACAGTGTGCGTAACGTGACGCAGCTTTTACAAAGAAGCTTAACAATTGTTGTTCTTTTATAATGGCTCACCTTGAATTGGTAAAGATGAGGCCGCTGATACATGTGAGGATAGGGAGAATGCAGAAGATGAAACAGGTGATGCACGTGTTGAGACACCTTTTTTTTTGGACACTATGTAGAGTACAGGAAAAAAAAATATGCTGGTTACATACCCACAAAGGAAGTATATTACTGTATTGAAAGGCAAAACTAATCGATGTTACTTCAAATAGTCAGCAAGTACATATGTGAAATTTGTATACTGAAATACTACAATATAATCTTATTTGTTCATACATAGTATTATTAATCAATCATATGAATGTATTGCATTTTATGACCATGACCTACAATGTTATGTATGAATTGTGAATTAAATCAACATAACAGTAAAAAAACATCTATTCTTGGTTTTGTTATGACTACAAGAAATTGTGCACAATTACTTGCAATCATAAATTGAGGGCTACATGTGAAAAAGTTATAATGATTAAATGTTGACGTCATGTACAGTCAAAGTAATAATTATGCAATTACTTAGTACATGCTGAATAATAGTAATGTAAATTTACTGACCTGGGGGAAATGTTGAGTCATAGATCCCAATATCACGATCCCCAGCCAAACCCTCCACCGATAATGGATTCATCATTCGAGCAACCTGCTCCTCCATCTCCGTCAATCTTAGAGAACGGCCAAGAGGTCCTCCACCAGTAGTAGATGCACTGACACGTATATTGTGTAATTTTTTTTTTACATTACTTTTAATATCCTGGAAACGTTTCCGACAATTCATATAGGTTCGCTGTTGATTTCCACACGCCGAAACATAATTGACCACCTCTTCCCACAATTCCTTTTTTACTCTGTTGGATGTCTTGCCTAAACAAGTCAAAGGAAAAGTGTTACAAAATATGCTAATAACATATTCACATTTGTTAAATCTAATTAAACATAGTTATAACGACCTTGAAATAGTGTTAAATATGTCAACATGTTTTCAAAATCCACACTGCAAGTGCATGCATGTCCACCTAGCAAGCATGCGCAAGCAGAAAAGCTTTATTCCAGACGTTGTAATATCCACTCATGTATGGACGCAAACAGACAATATAGAAACGTTAATCCTACTTCAGCACACATGGCTAAATACGTGCCTCACTCATACGGATACACCTATTTGGTCACCTATGCTGTAAACGTTGACTGTTTGTGTACATTAAATTATGGAATTATCCAGGGATGACCTATACCCCCAACTGCGGTCTGAAAGCGTTATTTTGATGCGCACATCTCATAGAGCATATAGTTCAGGGTGCATGCTTCAAAGGGGGGTGGTGTGAACTGACGTGAGGCCCGCAGGAAAGAACAAATAATGTAAAAGTTTAATTTTTTGTTGTACTTTATAATGATGTTGTGAAATTGATTTTACACTTCAATAGTTTCATGTGTGCAATCTGTAATTACCTCAATCAATGTGTAGCTGAAGGTAAAATCGTTCTGCATGTATTGTTAGGCGACATAATGACTGAAGAGATGTGTTTATATAATGCTTATGTCAGTAAGTGGAAGCGCATGAATATTCATGAGCACACCTGCAGTGACATGTGCAAGAGGGAGGCCATTGCTGACAAAGGGGTGTGCGAGGCCTTGTGACAGGACATGAAGGGGCATAGCCTTATGAAATGCTTCATAAAATATTATGTAATACTGTAGGTAATTTTGTAATTTTTGGCTATAAACACATAAACAATAAATCCACATGTAATGACTACAGACCTGATTTATGTTACAAAACACACATGTAATATATTGACTGAACTGCAGCTTTAAATGCGTAACGTTTGAAAAGGTAACAGCTGCCCTGTATAAAACACAATATTTTTACCGCTGGGTACACTTCATTTAATGAAAGAAACGTTTCTTATTAAACATGCAGCTGCGTCTCTGTTCCTTTAACAATAAATGAAATGATTATGTAACATTATTTAAACGCAGCAACAACAAACATTACAATGGTGTCTGTAGCCACACCTCATCCCATATTTAAAATGAGTGATTGTGATAATGTGCAGACATGTGACAGCAGACTGAAGCAAATGCACGCCCTCCAACTCGTGCCTGTGCCACCCTGAACAAGCCATTAATATACATGTGTAATATAACATGAGGGCCCATGCTACACACCAAAATAATAGCAAGCTTATACCTACAATATGACATCAATATCCTTATGTGATATACATGTGTACTGAACAATAATCAATAAATCATGTGAAACATTATTTGTATGACATTGGCCTAATTAACTTACCTACTAATATTCCATACAGCTTATCATACCGCTGCATTATCTCCGTCACGAGCACTTGATTTTCTTCATCATTAAATTTAGAATTTCGTTTATTTTCTATACGCTTCTTCCGTACAGTCTTTTCTTTAACTACTGAGCTGGTCTGCTCAGTACTGCAGCCCCCTATTTCTAACAGAACTGACTGAAAGGCAGTTGCACTGTCCCCAACACGCACAGACATCCCACCAACAGATACCCTGCCACTCACACGCTCCCGACCACCACCACGCTCACGTGACCCACCAGCATCACGAACACGGCCACGGTGATCATCACCACGAGCCTCACGGCCACGTGCACCCCCACGGCCACTCTCACGAACCCCCTCATGGCCACTGTCACCCTCACGGCCACGTGCACCCCCACGGCCACTCTCACGAACCCCCTCATGGCCACTTGCACCCTCACGGCCACGTGCACCCCCATGGCCACTCTCACGAACCCCCTCATGGCCACGTGCACCCCCACGCCCACGCTCACGGCCACTCACACACTCACTTCCACTACTGTCATCCATAACCACACGTTACACAATCACTCACAAATACAAAATACACAACGAAATGGCACACCACAATACAAATATACACACTAACTAACACAAAAACAAGTTCAGCAACAATCACAACCCTTTCTTTCTAATTTACTATAAACTGCAGGTCTCACAACGCAACTAGACTGTGTGTCTCACTCCCGCTAACCAACACAGACACTAATTAGAAGAACAGCAACATTTAAATAGGTTTTTGGACGTTTGATTGTCTCGCGAGATTTTCGCTGTGACGACAACTAAGTTCAAAAAAAGTTCAAATAAACATCGCCACGTATGATCATTTATGGGAAAAAAACAGCAGCGGAAATATCGCTGCGACATTATCGCCGAGTTTCAAAAACTGCTTATGATTCCTTATCGTGGGTGTATGAATACCGTGATAGGATCGCTGCAAACATCGACATTTTACAAATCATAGCGATATCTTTTTTGAATGTTCTCTGAATAAGCCCCTATGGGTGATAAGTGCTTGATAAGTGGCTTATGAATGCTTTCTGAATGAGGCCCAAAGTGTGGAATGTACAGACCACCTGTTTGTGGGAGAATAATACATGGACACTTCTTCCTTTGTATAATGACCTTGGACAGTGTTGTGCACATAATGAAAGTTTGGATACTTTGTAAGAAGATGAATTTAAGGTATCGTTTTAGTTACTGTACTCCATTCCCTGAGAAAACGTGCAGTTTGATATGTGTTCTAAGGAAAAGCCTTCGTTTTCTTACGCCAATCTAATATATAGCGCCATTGAAAATCAAATACAGAAAAAAGCTACTGTCTCTCAGATCTATCAATATATTACGGATAACTACCCTTATTATTAAAATCATCCAAAACCTAAGGTATGGAAAAATTCAATCCGCCGCACTTTAACAACCAATGCTTCTTTTATTCGAAACTCACTGTCTGTCGGAAACAGGGGTGGCTATTGGTCAGTTTATGAATCCGGTATGCGTATGTCTGCGAATGGAAATTTCAGAAGACTGACAATTGTCGGACACAACTACCATGATATAGGTGCCTGCAGCGGTGCCTTAAATGTTCAGCAGAATTTCTATGAATTTCAACCGGAGTTGGCCAACCAATACCAGAACCATCACGGAGCAAGTGATTACAATAACATGCATAATACAGAGTTTGCTCGACCAGATGAAATGGCACAAAGTTACTATCTGTATCCGCCTGAGTACATTCCACAAGATTCAAACTGTTATGGAGTAAGCTACAACCATACCCAGCTGAACACACCGAACAACGAATTGATTGATTACAGCGGCTATCTCGCATACACCCCTTCCATGCTTGCACCGAATATGAATGCAATATAATGCAGGTAACTATAGCGGAAATAGTTTATACACTGTGAATCGCTTATTCCCGAATGACAGGCATATGCATTCGACTCATGACGCATGCGCGTACCATACTGGGAAAAAGTTTTTCTTTGTGTAAATTAACGTGTCTCTTTTACCTTTTCACCTTCTTCTGATAATATAACAGAGATCGCGCTGTGAAGATCACAATATGCCGGAACACAGTTCTGAAAGAAGGTAAGATCCTGTTAACGATATACGTGTCAATATTTTGAAACATGCTGTGCAATGGCGGGTGAAATCAGAGATATTCGCGCGCAGCTCTTACATGTCAGTCCACTACGTGTACGCCCCTCGGTGAAAAAAAAAATCAAGTTTCAACATTAAATAAATATGTTATATGTGCAGAAATGCAGTACATATATTCCTAATTAGTGTACTTTGCATATGGCTACATAATAATGTTATGTGTCTGGTGATTCTGGGTTAGCACTTATAGAAATAGCAGGAAATGCAGCATTTTAAATGAAATTCGGTCACATTATGCTGACTAGTTAATGTTGTTTAGCATTCTGTATATAACATGTTTATAGTGAGAGCATGTGGACAAACGAAACCTTCGTTAGTACAGGCAGTCCTCGGTAATCCTGTGTGTACAGGGAAACCAAAAGGTTAACCAATCAGGCGCTCAAAAGGTCAGTAAAGTTGCTGAATCCTGCTCATATATTGAGTATATGTAGTGAGGTCACGGCTAGTTTCAGTAAAAACTTGTGAGTGTACAGAGTCTCTCCAAACAATTGGCTCACCACTTAGCACTAATGGTATTGAAAATAGAGAAACTCACGGTTAGTGAAGCAGATGGAGCCGAGCCTGTAAGAAATGAAAACCTCCGTCAAGCAGGTGCACTGCAAGCCACCAGGCAACTCCTCCGTCTCGGTGGGTGGTCTATGACCAGCAGTGCCTGAACGATCAGCTGATGCAGCAAACCTGGCGTACTACCGGAAGCAAACTGGAACCGATGATACTCCTCCCACCGGAGAAAAGAACGATGCACCTGCGTGTGAAAAAATCGCTGCAAAGGCTGAAGTGGTGACTAAAAAATATTTATTGGAGCATAGTAGTATCCGACAGAACTACACTACTATGCTCCAATAAATCTTTTTTAGTCACCACTTCAGCCTTCGCTGCAATTTTTTCACACAGCGGTGCATCGTTCCATTCTCCGGTGGGAGGAGTATCATCAGTCCTCGGTTATCCGACACAATGCGTTACTCAAAATGGCGTTGGATAGCGAAACGCCTTAAAGCGAAACACGTTTTCTCATAGGAACACTATTTACATAAAAGGTTCCGTTCCTGAAGGAATTTGTAATGCTAAAATAACTTATAAATAAGATATGCAGGCCACACAAATTATATAGTATATATATATATATATATATATATATATATATATATATATATATATATATATATATATATATATATATATATATATATAATCACCACTGTCATTAAGGTTATGGTGGGTAAAAAAAGTGATAAAAACCCTCCACAGTAAAGCATAAAGCAACTGTAAATATTACTGTATGTTCATTTGCATGTCTTAGACAGGTCTGCAACCCTGTCTTTCCCCATTGTCACCCAGCATCCAGCACTTCCTCTGCAGCAAGGGATTCTGGGAAATGACATGCAAATGAGCACTCAGTGCCACCTTTTGTCTCAAGCTCGTATTACACAAGCCAATTCTCAAGCCAATGCATGCTGTTTTAAACACAGCTTTTAAACAGAGGCTGGGATGAGATGCAAAGCCATTAGACCTACTCACATACATGTTTCAACCTTGATGGGTATCATCAGCGTGAGGCTGGTCTTATTGGCAAAGCAGGTTTGAGACTAGACTAGGTAATCACCACTGTCAGTGGTGATTACCTAGTCTAGTCTCAAACCTGCTTTGCCATTAAACATGTATGTGAGTAGGTCTAATGGCTTTGCATCTCATGCAGACCTGTCTAAGACATGCAAATGAACATACAGTAATATTTACAGTTGCTTTATATATATATATATATATATATAATGTAGATTCCTTACCAGGCAGACCAGGAGTCCAAGACCACGCAGCAAGAACCGAGACAGCACTCAGATTGATATCAAATATAAATGTATTGAAAATGTGTAGTAATCTTTATATATCTCTTGTATTTCTATGTTTAACATCTGTGTCCCTTCTCTGCTGCCCTCCTATACATAGACTGCCAGACTGCCAGATTTGGTACGCTGCCTCTTTAAGCATATCATGGCCCAGATGACGTCACCCATGGCAATAACAACAAGAAGCTGACATCTCAGCACATGCGCACTTGTGTGGGAACCCAGAGTAATCACACCAGCTGGGATTCCGTGACTCTGATGTCTCAGCAGTAATCATCTCATCGCAGGCACCGGTGCGAGTGACGTCACTCACTGAGCAACGCGATCGTGACTGGCTGAGAGGTTCGGCGGGCAGTGCAGTAAATTAAGGGAAACTCTTTAAAGACTAGCTGACCTTCACCTGTCTGTATCTCTCTGGGATGAAGCCCACCCACGGGCGAAACGCGTAGAGTGGCAGCTCCCCATTAAGTTTCTTCTGACATGACTCTCACTGCATGCTGTGATCTCTGTGGACATTTGATCTTTTAAACCAGCACGCTTTGGAATGCCTACTACCAGCAACCGACCTCCCTTGTCACGACAAGACAGCGGAGTATCTTTCTCTCCTGTATTGGGAGTTAGGGTTCCTCGTGGCATTCATGCACAGCTGTGTTGTATCAATTCAATGCGCTTTGGCAAGCAAATTCTTTATTTTTTCCTAGACAACTACATTTTGTCTGCCTCTGTGCCTGGATCCCAGAGACTCTATATATCCATGCTGTGTATTTATTTTTCATGTTTTTGCTATTGCTGGCCATGGTTTGAGTCTTGCTAACATCTTTTTTCTCCCCTGTGATTTTCCCTTGGTATAAGTTTTATTCATTTTTTTCCTAGACACCATTGCATGTGTTTAGGTTTATTAAATGTTATATTTTTCCCTGTGCATCTAGATGTAGTGATCTTTAGCTAGCAAGGGTCTTTTACTTTAAGGGTTTTTTCTGTGTATCTAATAGCTTAGTTTTTGTGTAATACCTTTATTATTTGGACACATCCTAGTTATTAGATTATCAGTTAGCATTTAATATATATTTTTTAGTGAGTCATTGTTTGTTATCTTTTTGGAGCTGCCATTTGTGTGTTTATGTTTTTAAGGTAGTACTCATTGCTGTTCTAATAATAAAATCTTTTTTTCATTTTCTGCACTTGAGGAGCATCCAGTTCTTTTCACTACAGTTTTACATTAATATTCGTGTGGTATATTTTAGAGTGCTATTTAGGGGATTGTCTTAGTTCTTCTTTGTGTGTTATATATTATTCTCATCCCCCAGCACCAACAGTATCCCTTTAATATTTTATTCCTGACACTTTTTTCTTTGGGTTTATTTTTGATACCCAAGCAATCAGTGATATTTAGGGTCTGGTTTAGCCACTTATTCCTGGTGTGAGCAACATTTCTTTTTTGTGTGTTTGTTTTATGATTGCTTCTCTTAGCTTATGATTTGTTAGCTCCACTATAGGATTTTTTATTATCTATAATTCTGTTTTGGTGTTCAGACCTGGGTGCTCCTTACGGTCTAGAGGATGAGTATGAGCAAGCAGCAATGAGGAGAAGCGTTTAGCTAGCGCTAATGAGATTTTTCTATCCAAGAGGAGGATATTCTACCAGAAGTATTACTTTCCACCAGTAAAGATAAGGATAGTATTCATACCCTTAAATTACTTACTCAGAAAAAGCTAAGAGTATGGTGGAACAAGACCGCCTTGGAAAAATATGTGTTTAATAAACTTATACCAAGGGGCCTGAGGTTACAGACGTTCCCAGCATTTCAATTTAATGACATCAAATTGAAAGAGCAATGGGAAGAAACACTAAGTGTCTGTTCCTTTCAGCTGATGCACATCCTCATTACAGATGATGAGAGTGTCCTAAAGGACATTGCAGAACAAACAGAGCAAATACTTAAGGATATGGAGGCTGATACAACTGACCTTATATCAAAAATTGAGCTAGAACTAGCAAAATTTGAGGAAGATATCACTGCAATCAAGAAAACTAAGTTCTTACGTGATTCAGCAGATTATAAAGCGAATAATGTGTACCGCTGGCAAAGGGGTAAAAAACATGCCAGAAAAATGTCCCTAAAGCTGATGTGGCTGATGTCTCTCCAGGTTTCACGTCATCAGAGGCTAAATCATCAGATGTGGACACACAACAAAGTGTTGGTAAGAGAGCACCTTTTTTAGACAGAGGTGGCTCAAACAACAATCAAAGAGGTGGACAAGGAGGGGACGTAAGAAGACTTCGCGACCGACAACGATACGGCTACAGAGGGAAGAACAAATAACAGAGCAAACTGCCACAGAAGAACTAACGGTGGTAAATCTGTCTGATGTTATCCTAAGTGAGGACCAAATTCGAGTCCTTAAAAGGGGCTTATCATTCGCCCCTACATTCACTTTGGATAAGTTTGAATGGATAAAGGATTTACATCTTTTCTGCCGTAAACTGTTGTTGAAGAAATTCTATTCCAAAGCTAAAGAGAACATTGTCCATCAAGAAGACACTAGCGATTGGAATATGATGGAACGCCAGTTAAGATCTGATATGGAAACAGAGTTCACAACTGAGGCGGAACCTACTCCAAGTGAGTCTAATGTCCTCTCACAATTTTGCCCTAAATCGACATTTTGTCCACCATTTCAAACTTGTCCACAAATTGAAGTGTTTGTTGCCATGGTGACGAATGACATTTTAAACCTATCTGAACGAGCAGGGGTCAAAAATCTTACATATAATGAGTGGCTCGCTGTTAAAGAACTCGGCAGAATGACAACGGTCTAGTTCAAGCCAGCACATAAGGGAGGAAATGTCGTTGTATGGCCTAAATCCGAGTATGAACGAGAGGCTTTCAAACAACTCAAGGATCGATCGTGCTATACAGAATTGGCTGCTTATCCCACTGATAAGTTCAAAATTGAACTGGACGTTATCCTCAGTGAAGCATGTGCCTTGGGCACTATAACATCTAGGAATAGAGATAGTTTGGTTACAAAACATCCCACTACTGAAACCTTCTATCTTTTACCCAAGATTCATAAAAACAGAACCAATCCACCTGGGAGACCGATTGTGGCTTGCATTGGAAGCCTATGCGAGCCCATCAGCAAATTCCTGGACCCCTTCTTACGTCCAGCGGTTGAATCATTACCCTCATATCTCCGTGACACCATGGACGTGCTATCCAGACTGGATGGCATCACGGTAGACAAAAACACACTTCTCGCAACATGTGATGT
The DNA here is from genome assembly GCF_040206685.1 of Ascaphus truei. Lineage (NCBI taxonomy): Eukaryota > Metazoa > Chordata > Amphibia > Anura > Ascaphidae > Ascaphus > Ascaphus truei. The sequence goes on along the minus strand of NC_134487.1, from coordinate 251,942,858 downwards.
GGAGTCACTATATACATCTATAAGCCACAAGGACGGTCTATGTGCAGCGGAATTTTTTCTTAAAAGATCACAGTTTAGCTCTAACCTCATAGATCTACTCTTGGAACTCCTGTCCTTTATTTTGCACCATAATTTTTTTGTTTTTAAGAGCAGATTTTATTTACAGATTAGAGGGACAGCGATGGGGGCCACTTGTGCCCCATCATACGCAAATTTGTTTTTGGGGTGGTGGGAGAGTGAGGTGGTATTCTGTGATGAGAACCTGAATCTGACCTCACATGTCTTTTTGTGGTTGAGATACATTGACGATATTCTTATTCTCTGGCAGGGCACTGCCGCTGAGCTTAGGAGTTTCGTCGATGTGCTCAACCGCAACAAGCTCAATATTCGACTCACGTATAAATCCAGTGCCACATCAATTGACTTCTTGGATCTCAAGGTTTCTATTGATAATGGTGGCAATGTGGGGACAGATATATTCAGGAAGTCCACCTCAACAAACTCGATTCTCCACGCCTCAAGTTTCCATCAGCATCACCAGATTCAAGGCATTCCTCGTAGTGAATTCTTGAGGTTAAAGCGTAACTGCTCTACTGAGGAATGCTTTGAGACTAGGGCAGTCGAGATGCGCAATAGATTTGCATCTAGAGGATATAGCAAGAGATGTATTGACCAGGGGTATAAAAACACTGTGACAAAAAAACGTGTAACACTATTACAACCGCAAAAAAAGATTGGTGACACTAAAACACGCTTCATCGGTACCTATAACGATAGATGGGGTGACCTGAGATCTATTCTTCAGAAGCACTGGCCGATTCTACTGCTGCGGCCAAGTTTATTCGAGCATTTGCCCGTTCTTGGCCGCAGCAGTAGCCTGGCGCGCGCCCGAGTGTGACGGGCGCGCGCCGAAGCAGCGGAAGAGCGCCCTCCGATCGGGGCGCTCTCCCTACCGCTACCGGGTCCGCCGGGTCCCCCGGAACCCCCTGCCGCCGTCCCGCAGATCGTGGGACACCAGGGCTCCCTCGTGGAGCCCTGGACGCGCGTGCAGGGGGCGCAGGCTTCCGAAGACGCGTGACCGCGCGTCTATGACGCGCGGCACGCCGAGGGGCGGCCACTAGCAAGCCGGGAAATCTCCCGGCTTGCGGTACCGGCCACACTTTAATAAAGTGTGTCGGTAGTGTATGTACAGATGGGGAATTAAAAGATTTATTGGGTGATAGAGCGAATCTAACGAGTAGACGGTCACCCAACCTAAGAGACCGTCTTGTACATAGTCACTATGTTCCCCATACTAGTGAGACATTTCTCTCAGTAAGAACTAAAGGCTTCTCCAAGTGTAACAATTGTTCAGCATGCAAATTCATGCTACCCACAGATACATTTCTTAACAGTGATCAAACTAAAACCTATGACATTGGATATACCCTCAACTGTAAATCCAAAGGGGTTGTCTACTGTCTAACATGCCCTTGCAAATTTAAATACATAGGAATGACCACCCGCGAACTTCGGTTCAGGATCTTAGAGCACTCTAGAAACATCAGATCAGCTCAGCGGGATTTGGATAATTTTAAAAAGATCACCTCAGTGGCAAGACACTTTTTAAATTGCCATGCCTCAGATAGTTCGAGTATTTCGGCATTTGCTTTTGACAAAGTATCACTGGGTATCAGAGGTGGCGATCTGGAGAAAGCCCTTCTTAAAAGGGAATGCCGTTGGATTGTCCTCCTAAAAACTATGCAACCCAAGGGAATGAATGATTCCCTTGGCTTTGCAATGTTTTTATAATAATAATTTTTCATTGCCCCCACCTTTATACATATTTCTTGCATGGTTATATAAGATGTCATGTAGATTACTAGTGACTAATAATTTCTTATGTCCTTAATTTGTAAGTTTTGCATTATTTTATTTCCTCTACTGTCCATTTCTGTACCTTAGGGTCCCTATAGTCTGTTTTACTATTTATCTTTTTAATCTTATAATTATTATTTAATATTTGCTCACCTAACATCTAGTGCAGTTTTTTCTGTCTGCTCTCATTTGATATCTAATGTGTAGTAATCTTTATATATCTCTTGTATTTCTATGTTTAACATCTGTGTCCCTTCTCTGCTGCCCTCCTATACATAGACTGCCAGATTTGGTACGCTGCCTCTTTAAGCATATCATGGCCCAGATGACGTCACCCATGGCAATAACAACAAGAAGCTGACATCTCAGCACATGCGCACTTATGTGGGAACCCAGAGTAATCACACCAGCTGGGATTTCCTGCCTCTGATGTCTCAGCAGTAATCATCTCATCGCAGGCACCGGTGCGAGTGACGTCATTCACTGAGCAACGCGATCATGACTGGCTGAGAGGTTCGGCGGGCAGTGCAGTAAATTAAGGGAAACTCTTTAAAGACTAGCTGACCTTCACCTGTCTGTATCACTCCGGGATGAAGCCCACCCACGGGCGAAACGCGTAGAGTGGTTTCCTTCTGGCAGCTCCCCATTAATTTTCTTCTGACATGACTCTCACTGCATGCTGTGATCTCTGTGGACATTTGATCTTTTAAACCAGCACGCATTGGAATGCCTACTACCAGCAACCGACCTCCCTTGTCACGACAAGACAGCTGACAAGACAAGACAGCACGACAAGACAGTCTATATTTCTCTCCTGTATTGGGAGTTAGGGTTCCTCGTAGCATTCATGCACAGCTGTGTTGTATCAATTCAATGCGCTTTGGCAAGCAAATTCTTTATTTTTTCCTAGACAACTGCATTTTGTCTGCCTCTGTGCCTGGATCCCAGAGACTCTATATATCCATGCTGTGTATTTATTTTTCATGTTTTTGCTATTGCTGGCCATGGTTTGAGTCTTGCTAACATCTTTTTTCTCCCCTGTGCTTTTCCCTTGGTATAAGTATTATTCATTTTTTTCCTAGACACCATTGCATGTGTTTGTTTATTAAATGTTATATTTTTCCCTGTGCATCTAGATGTAGTGATCTTTAGCTAGCAAGGGTTTTTTACTTTAAGTTTTTTTTCTGTGTATCTAGTAGCTTAGTTTTTGTGTAATACCTTTATTATTTGGACACATCCTAGTTATTAGATTATCAGTTAGCATTTAATATATATTTTTTAGTGAGTCATTGTTTGTTATCTTTTTGGAGCTGCCATTTGTGTGTTTATGTTTTTATGGTAGTACTCATTGCTGTTCTAATAATAAAATCTTTTTTCATTTTCTGCACTTGAGGAGCATCCAGTTCTTTTCACTACAGTTTTACATTAATATTCTTGTGGTATATTTTAGAGTGCAATTTAGGGGATTGTCTTAGTTCTTCTTTGTGTGTTATATATTATTCTCATCCCCCAGCACCAACAGTATCCCTTTAATATTTTATTCCTGACACTTTTTTCTTTGGGTTTATTTTTGATACCCAAGCAATCAGTGATAATTAGGGTCTGGTTTAGCCACTTATTCCTGGTGTGAGCAACTTTTCATTTTTGTGTGTTTGTTTTATGATTGCTTCTCTTAGCTTATGATTTGTTAGCTCCACTATAGGATTTTTTATTATCTATAATTCTGTTTTGGTGTTCAGACCTGGGTGCTCCTTACGGTCTAGAGGATGAGTATGAGCAGCAATGAGGTGAAGCGTTTAGCTAGCGCTAATGAGATTTTTTCTATCCAAGAGGAGGATATTCTACCAGAAGTATTACTTTCCACCAGTAAATATAAGGATAGTATTCATACCCTTAAATTACTTACTCAGAAAAAGCTAAGAGTATGGTGGAACAAGACTGCCTTGGAAAAATATGTGTTTAATAAACTTATACCAAGGGGCCTGAGGTTACAGACGTTCCCAGCATTTCAATTTAATGACATCAATTTGAAAGAGCAATGGGAAGAAACACTAAGTGTCTGTTCCTTTCAGCTGATGCACATACTCATTACACATGATGAGAGTGTCCTAAAGGACATTTCAGAACAAACAGAGCAAATACTTAAGGATATGGAGGCTGATACAACTGACCTTATATCAAAAATTGAGCTAGAACTAGCAAAATTTGAGGAAGATATCACTGCAATCAAGAAAACTAAGTTCTTACGTGATTCAGCAGATTATAAAGCCAATAATGTGTACCGCTGGCAAAGGGGTAAAAAACATGCCAGAAAAATGTCCCTAAAGCTGATGTGGCTGATGTCTCTCCAGGTTTCACGTCATCAGAGGCTAAATCATCAGATGTGGACACACAACAAAGTGTTGGTAAGAGAGCACCTTTTTTAGACAGAGGTGGCTCAAACAACAATCAAAGAGGTGGACAAGGAGGGGACGTAAGAAGACTTCGCGACCGACAACGATACGGCTACAGAGGGAAGAACAAATAACAGAGCAAACTGCCACAGAAGAACTAACGGTGGTAAATCTGTCTGATGTTATCCTAAGTGAGGACCAAATTCGAGTCCTTAAAAGGGGCTTATCATTCGCCCCTACATTCACTTTGGATAAGTTTGAATGGATAAAGGATTTACATCTTTTCTGCCGTAAACTGTTGTTGAAGAAATTCTATTCCAAAGCTAAAGAGAACATTGTCCATCAAGAAGACACTAGCGATTGGAATATGATGGAACGCCAGTTAAGATCTGATATGGAAACAGAGTTCACAACTGAGGCGGAACCTACTCCAAGTGAGTCTAATGTCCTCTCACAATTTTGCCCTAAATCGACATTTTGTCCACCATTTCAAACTTGTCCACAAATTGAAGTGTTTGTTGCCATGGTGACGAATGACATTTTAAACCTATCTGAACGAGCAGGGGTCAAAAATCTTACATATAATGAGTGGCTCGCTGTTAAAGAACTCGGCAGAATGACAACGGTCTAGTTCAAGCCAGCACATAAGGGAGGAAATGTCGTTGTATGGCCTAAATCCGAGTATGAACGAGAGGCTTTCAAACAACTCAAGGATCGATCGTGCTATACAGAATTGGCTGCTGATCCCACTGATAAGTTCAAAATTGAACTGGACGTTATCCTCAGTGAAGCATGTGCCTTGGGCACTATAACATCTAGGAATAGAGATAGTTTGGTTACAAAACATCCCACTACTGCAACCTTCTATCTTTTACCCAAGATTCATAAAAACAGAACCAATCCACCTGGGAGACCGATTGTGGCTTGCATTGGAAGCCTATGCGAGCCCATCAGCAAATTCCTGGACCCCTTCTTACGTCCAGCGGTTGAATCATTACCCTCATATCTCCGTGACACCATGGACGTGCTATCCAGACTGGATGGCATCACGGTAGACAAAAACACACTTCTCGCAACATGTGATGTGGAGTCACTATATACATCTATAAGCCACAAGGATGGTCTATGTGCAGCGGAATTTTTTCTTAAAAGATCACAGTTTAGCTCTAACCTCATAGATCTACTCTTGGAACTCCTGTCCTTTATTTTGCACCATAAGTTTTTTGTTTTTAAGAGCAGATTTTATTTACAGATTAGAGGGACAGCGATGGGGGCCACTTGTGCCCCATCATACGCAAATTTGTTTTTGGGGTGGTGGGAGAGTGAGGTGGTATTCTGTGATGAGAACCTGAATCTAACCTCACATGTCTTTTTGTGGTTGAGATACATCGACGATATTCTTATTCTCTGGCAGGGCACTGCCGCTGAGCTTAGGAGTTTTGTCGATGTGCTCAACCGCAACAAGCTCAATATTCGACTCACGTATAAATCCAGTGCCACATCAATTGACTTCTTGGATCTCAAGGTTTCTATTGATAATGGTGGCAATGTGGGGACAGATATATTCAGGAAGTCCACCTCAACAAACTCGATTCTCCACGCCTCAAGTTTCAATCAGCATCACCAGATTCAAGGCATTCCTCGTAGTGAATTCTTGAGGTTAAAGCGTAACTGCTCTACTGAGGAATGCTTTGAGACTAGGGCAGTCGAGATGCGCAATAGATTTGCATCTAGAGGATATAGCAAGAGATGTATTGACCAGGGGTATAAAAACACTGTGACAAAAATACGTGTAACACTATTACAACCGCAAAAAAAGATTGGTGACACTAAAACACGCTTCATCGGTACCTATAACGATAGATGGGGTGACCTGAGATCTATTCTTCAGAAGCACTGGCCGATTCTATGTACAGATGGGGAATTAAAAGATTTATTGGGTGATAGAGCGAATCTAACGAGTAGACGGTCACCCAACCTAAGAGACCGTCTTGTACATAGTCACTATGTTCCCCATACTAGTGAGACATTTCTCTCAGTAAGAACTAAAGGCTTCTCCAAGTGTAAAAATTGTTCGGCATGCAAATTCATGCTACCCACAGATAAATTTCTTAATAGTGATCAAACTAAAACCTATGACATTGGATATAACCTCAACTGTAAATCCAAAGGGGTTGTCTACTGTCTAACATGCCCTTGCAAATTTAAATACATAGGAATGACCACCCGCAAACTTCGGTTCAGGATCTTAGAGCACTCTAGAAACATCAGATCAGCTCAGCGGGATTTGGATAATTTTAAAAAGATCACCTCAGTGGCAAGACACTTTTTAAATTGCCATGCCTCAGATTGTTCGTGTATTTCAGCATTTGCTTTTGACAAAGTATCACTGGGTATCAGAGGTGGCGATCTGGAGAAAGCCCTTCTTAAAAAGGAATGCCGTTGGATTGTCCTCCTAAACACTATGCAACCCAAGGGAATGAATGATTCCCTTGGCTTTGCAATGTTTTTATAATAATAATTTTTCATTGCCCCCACCTTTATACATATTTCTTGCATGGTTATATAAGATGTCATGTAGATTACTAGTGACTAATAATTTCTTATGTCCTTAATTTGTAAGTTTTGCATTATTTTATTTCCTCTACTGTCCATTTCTGTACCTTAGGGTCCCTATAGTCTGTTTTACTATTTATCTTTTTAATCTTATAATTATTATTTAATATTTGCTCACCTAACATCTAGTGCAGTTTTTTCTGTCTGCTCTCATTTGATATCTAATGTGTAGTAATCTTTATATATCTCTTGTATTTCTATGTTTGACATCTGTGTCCCTTCTCTGCTGCCCTCCCATACATAGACTGCCAGATTTGGTACGCTGCCTCTTTAAGCATATCATGGCTCAGATGACGTCACCCATGGCAATAACAACAAGAAGCTGACATCTCAGCACATGCGCACTTGTGTTTGAACCCAGAGTAATTACACCAGCTGGGATTCCCTGCCTCTGATGTCTCAGCAGTAATCATCTCATCGCAGGCACCGGTGCGAGTGACGTCACTCACTGAGCAACGCGATCGTGACTGGCTGAGAGGTTCGGCGGGCAGTGCAGTAAATTAAGGGAAACTCTTTAAAGACTAGCTGACCTTCACCTGTCTGTATCACTCCGGGATGAAGCCCACCCACGGGCGAAACGCGTAGAGTGGTTTCCTTCTGGCAGCTCCCCATTAATTTTCTTCTGACATGACTCTCACTGCATGCTGTGATCTCTGTGGACATTTGATCTTTTAAACCAGCACGCATTGGAATGCCTACTACTAGCAACCGACCTCCCTTGTCACGACAAGACAGCTGAGTATATTTCTCTCCTGTATTGGGAGTCAGGGTTCCTCTTGGCATTCATGCACAGCTGTGTTGTATCAATTCAATGCGCTTTGGCAAGAAAATTCTTTATTTTTTCCTGCATTTTGTCTGCCTCTGTGCCTGGATCCCAGAGACTCTATATATCCATGCTGTGTATTTATTTTTCATGTTTTTGCTATTGCTGGCGAGGGTTTGAGTCTTGCTAACATCTTTTTTCTCCCCTGTGCTTTTCCCTTGGTATAAGTTTTAATCATTTTTTTCCTAGACACCATTGCATGTGTTTGTTTATTAAATGTTATATTTTTCCCTGTGCATCTAAATGTAGTGATCTTTAATTAGCAAGGGTCTTTTACTTTAAGTTTTTTTCTGTGTATCTAGAAGCTTAGTTTTTGTGTAATACCTTTATTATTTGGACACATCCTAGTTATTAGATTATCAGTTAGCATTTAATATATATTTTTTAGTGAGTCATTGTTTGTTATCTTTTTGGAGCTGCCATTTGTGTGTTTATGTTTTTAAGGTAGTACTCATTGCTGTTCTAATAATAAAATGTTTTTTCATTTTTTGCACTTGATAATCATCCAGTTCTTTTAACTACAGTTTTACATTAATATTCTTGTGGTATATTTTAGAGTGCTATTTAGGGAATTGTCTTAGTTCTTCTTTGTGTGTTATATATTTTTCTCATCCCCCAGCACCAACAGTATCCCTTTAATATTTTATTCCTGACACTTTTTCTATGGGTTTATTTTTGATATCCAAGCAATCAGTGATAATTTGGGTCTGGTTTAGCCACTTATTCCTGGTGTGAGCAACATTTCTTTTTTGTGTGTTTGATATATATATATATATATATATATATATATATATATATATATATATATATATATATATATATATATATATAGTTAAGTTATGGTGGGTAAAAAAAGTGACAAAGCCCCTCCAAAGCAAAGCATATAGCAAATGGAATTATTCCTGTATGCTCATTTGCATGTCTTAGGCAGGTCTGCAACCCCGCCTTTCACCATTATCACCCAGCACACAGCACTTCCACTGCAGAAAGGGATTCTGCATCGCCACAGCATCACACTCGGTATAAGAGACAGTCCTGTTGGCGAACATTTCTCTGACTCTGGCCATAAGATGAACGATCTGAGGGTTGCCATACTCAAAGGTAATCTTAAAACCCCGAAAGAGAGACGGTTGCATGAATACAAATTTATGCAACTGTTCGGGACACTTAGCAGTGGCCTAAACAGAGATCGAAATTTTATGAGTCATTACTGACAGTAGTGAACTCTCGTCCCATAAGCGCTAAAGGCCATGTCTGTACATACTGTGCTATATGTATGCACACACAGCTGTCTCTCGCACATACTAATACTCCTTGTTTTTCCATCCCTATACACCAATAGGGACCACTAAGTATCCACACACACTTTTAGTTGTGCTACTAACTCTCACATTTCCACACCCACGCACACCATTTATATCCAGTCCCACTCCACACACACCTTGTGTAAAGCACTGTATATACTGTGGGCTCTCCATTCATTTTTATTCACACTGATACACATACACACTCTTTCTTCACTTGCTTTCAGTAACCATTTAACACCTCTAGCCATAAAACACATCCACACCGGGGGAAGGAACAGCACAGATAACATTCCAAGAGACACTGTTTTTAAGTTTACCTTTTGCTTCATTCATTGTAACATCGCCGGAAGAAGAGATCAGTGTATCTCGAAAGCTCGCACAAATAAAAGCATTTCGTTAGCCACAGAACGGTATCATCTATTTATTTTTTTATTTTTTTTATTATATATATATATATTTAAATATATATATATATATATATATATATATATATATATATATATATATATATATATATATATATATATATATATATATATATATATATATATATATATAGTTCACGTTTATTTTTGGTAACATAAATAAATTGCTTTGATGCAGTAAGCAGTTACTTAGAAGATGTTGTGTAATATTTTATAATGGCATGCTTCATGTGTACAACACAGTAACAGTAGAAAAAACGTGTGTTTAGATGCATCATGAAGTTTGTATTTAAGCGATAACTTTCTGTAATTAATATTATATATCTACTTCTTTAACAGATGTTGACATCTCCGTTCCAGACAGAAGATAATGTGAATGCATGTATCCATACACCGACCAACAGAGCTTTTTCATCCTGGCCACATGCCAAATACATCACATGGTCACTCATGCTATGATACACATGAAAGTGAACATGCAAACTTTTATATATACTAGCTAATCTTAGTTGATATAATTTGCTTAGCAGATTGAATATACAGTAGATTTGAGGGTATTTTCGACTACGTTAAAATGTGTGTAAACATTACACTAAACGTTGAAATTATATCTTGTCTTAGTGCTCCATTTTTGTCAATGTCATGCTGATGACACTTTGACATAACTCAAATAATACAATTAATGTTTTCCTATGTCGTCAGAAGAAAAACACATTTAGTTATAGTGAAACTGTAATGTATTGGTCAAAGTTCTATTTGAGTAATTGTACGAAGCATTTACATGAAAGATTAATATAGAAATGTGTGGTTTAAAATGACAAATAATACTTATGGTACGGATGCATGCCAGGTTACTGATATAAGATATCAACATGTCATCTGCTCATACTCTGCTCAACATGTCATCTGCTCATGTAGACAGTCCAATTATGTATGTAGTAATAGTTACATAAGTGGCAATAATAATATTAAGTAAGTAATGTGAACCATAACAAATGTCTAAGTATTTAAGAACACAATTAATTGTTTACAAGTTTATAATGTTGAAAGTATTTAAAAAAATGATATATAATCATTTAGAGTAGTTAAGTTGTAAGATAACACTATGCATAGTCATCAATGCAGCACTATCTCTTCACTTAATGCCCAACATTATGCATTTAAGGATGCACACATTGTACAGGTGTGGGGGAAACAGGATTTATGCAAGAACGTCTGGTGAGTCTCCACCCCTCTGGCTGTATGGTCCCTAACCCCTGCAGGAGGCACGAGAGGATCCTCCTATAAATCCTCCCTAATGTTGCCTTGAAGATTGGGACGTAGGGCAAAGTTGTGCAGAATGCAACAACAAATCACTATGTTTCCAACCTTCGCTGGCGAATACTGGAGCGCAGCACCAGATCTATCAACACACCGAAAACGACTTTTCAACACGCCAAATGTCCTCTCAATCACCGAGCGTGTGGATATGTGTGCGGCATTATATCGTTCCTCTGCAGGGGTTTGAGTATTACCCAGTGGGGTCAAAAGCCAAGGTCGGCTTCCATATGCTGAGTCGCCAATAAGACAGTCAAATCACATGAATGTTAATATATGTAACAATATTCCAAACATTGCCTATTGCCATTTCCTAGTACATGAGAGTGAATAATATACAACACATGCCCTAACAATGAAATCCTCCTTATCTAAGATGATGCTGGATGACATGGATTAGATATACAATTTCACAAATGTTAAGTATTTGTGGTTACTTATAGTGGCGGACGATCTGAGTCTAAGACGGCTAGTTCCGCGGCTCTCAGATTATCCCAGTTAGGTGCGTTTTTTTGTCGTTTTCGCCCGGAATGAACTGCGTTATTTTCGCGCTCGTGATATTAGCATTTTATTCTCGCTGCCTGCAATACTGCAATGCCGTGTAAAAACTCAGGGGGGCGTTTGCGAACTGTTGTCTTGGAAGTCTAATACCTTCGCGGTTCAACCTACGTCAGTAAACAGTCTGTGTGTGCGCGCGCAGTAATTGTAAATTTGCATATTTAAAGTATATATGCATTTGCAGTGCTGTGCTGCTGTACGGTATGTCACATTTGAAAATTGTTGAAACGCATAGGCGTGTACAGTACTGTAACAGTTTCACATTTCGGCATATACAGCGCTCTCCCCTTGCTCAGGATAATTAACTGCACTGCAGGATATTTCAACTTCTTATCTTCTGTGCAATGAAGTACTGTACATCTCTCCCACACCATTCCTTTGAACGTGTGTCTGGTTTCAATCACATTCCTGCTTGACAGCAGGAATTTACTGCGCATGCACCTGTAACTTCGCCCACCACTGCTAGCTTGCCTGAGTGAGTGACCAAAAAAAATTAAAAATTAAAAAAAAAAAATATTGTAATTTTTTATTTTTATTTTCTCCACAAGCCTGCAAAACCCATCTTACTGTATTACGATATTCAAAAGCAAAAGCTGTAGCTGTATCTTTTGTCTGTGACCCTGTGCATGTGACTGAACATGGTTGATTTGTGTGCTTTTTACGTACTGTACTTGGGGGTGTATTATTATGATGAACTGCCTTTTGAAATCAAAGTATGTCTTTAGATTTGAACTTCATGCAGCTGTACCGTGCAGCCCCCTCCCCCAAAAACGCTAGCTCAAGGATTTGAAATTCCACGGAGTCGTTAATTTTCTGAATCTTGCCATTGTGTTCCTAATCCGTCCATAGCCGACCTACAAAGCCTCACTGCACCTGCGTGTAATCCTTTTAGAGATGGGAGCTAACTGCTTACTGCGCATGAGTCACCCAACCCCCCCCTCTCCACGGAGTCGTTGATTTTCTGAATCTTGCCATTGTGTTCTTAATCCGTCCATAGCCGACCTACAAAGCCTCACTGCGCCTGTGTGTAATCCTTTTAGAGATGGGATCTAGCTGCTAACTGCGCATGAGTCACCCAACCCCCCACTCTCCACAGAGTCGTTAATTTACTGTATCTTGCCATTGTGTTCTGAATCCGTCCATAGCCGACCTACAAAGCCTCACTGCGCCTGCGTGTAATTCTCTTTGAGATGGGAATTTTGAGGCTTTGTTTACGGCAACACTTTGGAAAATCCCTTCTCGAATTTGATTTGCATGGAGCATCACCTCTCTGTGTGCCTGTGTGTAATCCTCTTTCGGATGGGAGCTAGTTTACTCCTGCTCATGTGCCTGTATCTTCACCCCCCACTGCTTGCTTGAGTGCCCCCCCAAAAAAAATTAATTATGATTTTTTAACTGTTATTTTATCCACAAGCCTGCAAAAACAATCTTGATATTACGATATCCAATCTGTGCATTTGCCTGCACATGGTTGATTTGTGTGCTTTTTATGTACTGTATTTGGGAGGTGTAGGGATCAAATTACAGTATTATGATGAACTGCCTTTTGAAATTACTGTACTCTACGGTACAGTACAGTGTGTTATTTCTTTGAACTGCTGCACAACTAATCCTTCATCCCTCCCCCACGCACACACAAACTCTTATCGACAGATACCTCCACAGAATCATTCATTTTCTGAAGTTAGTTAGTCATTGTGTTTTTAATCCATCCCTAGCCGAGTGTCAATCGCCTCACTGCGCCTGCGTGTACTCTAATCCTTTTAGAGATGGGAGCTTGCTGCTTTACTGCACATGAGTCACCCAACCCCTTCTCTCCACAGAGTCGTTAATTTTCTGAATATTGCCATTGTGTTTTTAATCCGTCCATAGCCGAGCTACAAAGCCTCAGTGCGCCTGCGTGTAATCACCCCACCCCCCCAACCCTTAGAGGCTTTGTTTACGGTAACGCTTTGGAAAATCCCTTCTCGATTTTGAAATGTAAATCCGATTTGCACAGCATTGTGTGAATTCAGAGTTTAAACAAACCATTAACTGATTCATGTTGTTTTGTTATTCATTGGTATAATGTAGGGGTGGGGGGGGGGTTGTGGTTGTTGTAAATGATTATGACTAGCAGGAATGTGAATAAATATTTATTTTATTTTATCAGGAACCAAAAAATACAAATATAAAAATAATCATGAATAATATATATTGCAGTCTTTATTAAGTTCTTTTGGCAGATTGAAATTGGATAAACATTTAGAAAACATTTCTAAAAGTTGGGGAAACATGAATAATGCACATTTATAAGAATATTATTTAATAATATATACTGTAATGTATAATATATATATATATATATATATATATATATATATATATATATATATATTTATATATATATATATATATATATATATAATATTATTTTTTCCGTCTTTATCTTGTTCCTTATTCTGTGTACAGTACAGTAGTTCATTGAGAGAGGAGAGGTTTTGTGTACATCATTACTGCTGTTTATATACTGTATATTTTACTGTATAAACAGATTAGACTGGACAGAAAACCCCACCTCCCGCCAGGCCACACTTTTTTCCTGAAACGACAAGAAAACAAAAAATTAGTGCAGTTATGTGCGTACTGTATTATGGCATTGTGTGATGTGTAGTACTACTGTAGATGGCTGGTGCTGCTTTCTCTGGAAAGAAAAAAATTGAGCAGTTAGTAGGCAGTTACTGTAGTACTGTCAAACTAGTCTATACTGGAACTACTGTATACTCTGACTACTGTTAAATACTATGTACTGTAACCTGATGGCTGGTGCTGCTCTCTATGTAAAGAAAAAACTGTAACTACTATATACTCTGACTATTGGGAAAGAAAAAATCTGTGCCATACTTACCTGTATCATACTGTACTTACAATACTACAGCACAGTACTACTTTCCTGATGCTTGCCCATTACGGTCGATGACAATGGGCCACACATTGGCAATATGGTCTATATATTTATTGCAGCATTCCACGCTGAGTACATCGTTCCAAAACTCATTATGCCTTTCAACAACTCGTCCTTTTGGGAGGGTTTCGCCACTTTCCGGATATGGTCCTTCAGCTGATGCCAGACCATTTCGATCGGATTGAAGTCTGGCGATCTGTGATTGGAAAAAAAGGACAATTAGTTTAAGAGATACAGTACACAGTAAAAACTGTGGGAAACAAATAAGACACGGTAACCGCACTTACTCCGCTGGCGTCTTCACCCAGTTGAAACCGCGCTCAAGGATATGCTGTTGACTCGGTGTGCTTCAGATCGTTGTCCTGGTAGAAGCGGTGACCATTCGGGAAGGGCAGGGCAGGGACAATGTTGTCTTGGAAGAAAGCTTTATTCATGATTCCTATATCAAGAAAAGAAAAGTCCTCAAAAACTGCACAATAATACAGTACAGTGCATACAGTAAGGTTACACTAGTAAAGTACAGTGCATAAGGCTACATTATAATTGATATATTTTACCTTCAAAGATGACAATGCATCCTGGTCCACGCTTAGAGATGGCACCCCACACATGCAGCTTCACGGGGTGTTTTGGCCGCGGCTTCAAAGATATGTGGCCTTTTTTGTGGAATGCAAAGCTTACAAATCTCTCCAGCGACACAGTAGACTCGTCAGTGAAGATGCAATCCTGGAAAGTTTCCCCACTGTCGATCCATGCCTTGGCCTGGACCACTCTTTTGATTTTGTTTTCGTCCCTTATCATGGGGTACGCTCTGTAATGACAAGGAATAAATAATTTTAGCGGTACAGTACAGTTTCCTAAACAACACTTTTACCTCCTGTACTGTCCAGTACTAACCTCACACGTCCATATTTCCATCCAATGCTGCGTCTCATCTTCATTATGCTGGTCTCGGATACAGCGAGATTGTGATTTTCCTGCAGAGTGTATTTGACCCTTAATGCACTCCTCTCATCATTCTCCTCACTTATTTTGTCCACCAGAAGAGTTGTCTCCCTACAATGTAACGAAAAACATTCCGGTAAGTAAAAATATTAGAGACAGTAGATCAAGAGGATACAATATATTGTTCTATTAATACAGTATGCAGCAATATAAAACTGTTGAAATATAAATATAAATATAAATATACAAAATATATATACTGTTGTAATATAAATATAAATATACAAAATATATACACTGTTGTAATATAAATATACAAAATATATATACTGTTGTAATATAAATATAAATATACAAAATATATATACTGTTGTAATATAAATATAAATATACAAAATATATATACTGTTGTAATATAAATATAAATATACAAAATATATACACTGTTGTAATATAAATATAGATATACAAAATATATACACTGTTGTAATATAAATATAAATATACAAAATATATACACTGTTGTAATATAAAAATACAAAATATATACACTGTTTTAATATAAATATACAAAATATATATACTGTTGTAATATAAATATACAAAATATATATACTGTTGTAATATACATATAAATATACAAAATATATACACTGTTGTAATATAAATATAAATACACAAAATATATATACTGTTGTAATATAAATATAAATATACAAAATATATACACTGTTGTAATATAAATATAAATATACAAAATATATATACTGTTGTAATATAAATATAAATATACAAAATACATACACTGTTGTAATATAAATCTACAAAATATATATACTGCTGTAATATAAATCTACAGAAATAACAAAAATATTAGATACAGTACTGTAGATGTACATTTTTGGATCAAATTTTTTTTAAAAAGTTTTATAAATATAATTACGCGTTAGTTACCCATGGTGCCCTTTTGCGTTCTCTGTTTTTTCCGTGTGCATGATAGCTCACGGTGGTTGCTGGCACAACGAGGCCAGAAGTAGCTAACCAGCGTTGGATAGCAGCAATTCGGTGTCCGCTCGTGTACATCTCCTTCATTCGCATGCTGAGATCCTTGGAAATCTTTTTAACAACCATTGCTGTGAGTAGAAAGAAATACAAACACAAGAATGTATATTCGATGTTTAGTCGATGTGTATTCAATGTGCAGTGAATCCACAAAATGGATGGTGTATTTATACGTTAATAACTCACATTAGAGTACGCCCACTTTCAGCACCTGTACCTCGCCGCATGCATAAAAGGTTACACACTTTGCATAGCCCACCACTCGATGATCTTTATCTGAACTTGCCCTTGTCCAGATACTGCATTGTGCTACCTGCTTCCATGGAGCAACCCCGATTCTACGGACGCAGGAACCCACTCGCCTCTGCCGTGCCTGTCATGCAGAAAAAGCGAAAGGCGGTTTCCGTTTCCACGCCAAGGCAAAAGCGACAGGCTAAGGCCAATAAAGAAAACCTTCTGTTGACCCCAAAGGCTAAGGGTTTTCATAGACGACAGCCTTATTATGTCAAGAAGATATACAGTGATGTACTCTCGACGCAAAACGAATGGGAGCCAACCCATCGAACCTGCAGACCACTTCCTCACATACGCTTCGACGACTCTGCCGCCGCTGTCCCGGAAATCTTCAGCCCGTCTTCTCCACCCCTCATCCTCGACGCTGCCGCCGCCCTCCCGGAAACCCACAGGCCATCTTCTCTGGTTCTATCCGACAATGCTGCCGCCTCTGAAATCCACGGGTCACTTTCTCCTTTGCTCTTAGACGACTCTGCTTCTTGCCTGGAAATCCAAAGGTCACTTTCTCCATCCCTCTTCGACGACACTGCCGCTTCTCCTCTACCGGATATCCACAGGTCACCTCCTCCACCCTTCTTCGATGTAGCTGCCGCTTCTCTTTGCTCTTAGACGACTCTGCTTCTTGCCTGGAAATCCAAAGGTCACTTTCTCCATCCCTCTTCGACGACGCTGACGCTTCTCCTCTACCGGATATCCACAGGTCACCTCCTCCACCCTTCTTTGATGTCGCTGCCGCTTCTCTCCATGGAACCCCCATCTCATCCTCCGTTGCACCCATCCACCCAGATGTCCACACGCCATGCACAAGAAGCAGCTCGTTAGACCGGATGCTGAATGGGATAAGTGTGGATCTCCCCGGGAACTCTATTGTGCTAGCAAAGATAGATCTGCTTCTGGAGACTATGTTAAATGTGGAGCAACAGATGCAACATATGGATCAACGGATGATACATATGGATCAACGGATGCTAAATATGGATCAACGGATGGATCGACGGATGGAGAAGATAGAGGCTGACGTAGCGGGTATACATCATTTGCTCTGTGTTAATGCCCCTGTTTCCCCAACGCCGGAGTAGGGGGGTGACATGGATGTGATGAATGGGAGCATCAACCCCCTTCCATCACCAAGCGCACTCCCTCCACCAGAAGATGTAGTGTACATGTATGCCGTTGAGGAGGACATGACAAACCCGTCAAGACCACGCCAGGAGGCAACACGGCGACCAAGACCGGAGGAAAGCTTCCTTCCAGACAACCTACCATCGCCCTTCGCCTCAAGCACACCCGCTCGCAGAAGACCTACATTCGCTCGCATCGATACGGTGCCCGACATCACCCTGCGCGATCTGACACCGGCGCTTAGGGAGAAGTATAGGGTGATGAGTGCCGGTGCACCCCACAAGTATGCCTTGTTACTTTTTAAGCACCATGTTCCCTACTCGTTGTACTGCGACTGGGCCTTCAAAGTGAACTACGATGGAAATCGCGTAAAAAAGGCGCTTCCTGCCAATTTCAGAAAGAACATTCTGGATGAAATGCGGCGCTTTTATCCAATTACAGATCCTGTAATGAAAGGCGTTCGAGACTGCATTAATGGCTTTTTGTGCCATGCAAGGAATCGGCCATGGACGGACAATGTGGTGGACTTTCTGGTTTAATCACGGGTACTGTAAACCATACTGTTGTGCTGAACTGTATTGTACATGTTTTGACCTGCTGTACTTAAATAAAGGAGATGTTGATGTGTGTTTTTTAACTTGTATTTATATAGAAATATTTTAACTTGCTGTACATTCACACAGGACCTGCAGAATTCCAGTCCCTGAGGGCCGCAAACAGGCACGGTTTTCAACGTTGTCCTGAAAACCAGGCCTGTCTGCTGCCCTCGAAGACTGTACTGGTGCAGGCCTGGCTGACTGTTTTGCACACCATCCAACTGTACTGTATACTGTACACTGGCGACACACTTTATTCGAGAACGGCTAGTCCCGCGAATTCGGGTATACTCGGGTGTATTCAGGTTTCTGATATTTTTCAGCCAGAGTGCATTGCGTTATTTTCCGGCAGGAATTTAAGCTTTTTATTCCGGCTGGTTACAATACTGCAATGCCGTCAAAATACACATGGTGGCGCTTGCGAGCTATTCTCTGTGAAGCCGTCCCCTATAATGAATTGTAATGCAGTATATATATATATATATACAGTACTGTATAACAACAACCCCTGTAAGCCCTAACATACAGTACTGTACAGTACTGTACTGTACTGTATATGCACATACATAAATGATACTACTGTATGGGCGGCGGGGGCGAGATGTGTTTGCAGCAGAGAGAGATCCGCTGCTCTCTCTCTGCGCAAACATCCACACATTAAAAATTATTTGAAATACATTTTTATTGATAGTGTAGATGTGCAGGGGGTCTCCGGAGCTGAACCGCGTTGGTTTTAGGTCTGGGGACCCCGTGCCCCCCGAGATACAGGCCCCTTTAGGGGGTGCCGGTATCCAGCTCTGCGTTAAAAGCCCCGATCACGTGACCGCGGCCTGTAAACCAAGCAGAGCAGAGGGATACCGGCACCCCCTAAAGGGGCCTGTATCTCGGGGGGCACGGGGTCCCCAGACCTGAAACCTGTGCGCTTCTGCTCTGGAGACCCTCTGCACATGTACAGTATCAATAAAACACATACAATATACAGTATACATAAACACTCGTTCTTTACCTTAGCGTCTATGCGCTATGGTAAAGAAGCATTATTTTAATAATATTGTAAAGTGAGCAGGGGGTTCCCTGAGCCAGAAATTAATGATTAATGCTCAGGGAACCCCCCCCCCCCTGCTCCTGATCAATATTATTAAAAATACGGAAAATGCTGCGTCATTACCATAGCGGATAGCCGCTAAGGCAATGAAGGGGTTAACCCACCGTGCCCGCTTTATTGTGTGTAGTGGGGATGGGTGAGGGGGGTATTTGGCCCTTGGTGTGAGTTTAGGACTTGCGGGAGGGGGGGGGGGGGTTGCGGGTGCACTTAACCCCTTCACGATCGTAGCAGTTAATACCGCTACGGTCATGAAGGGGTTAAGCCCTCCCGCTACCCCACCCCCCCCCCCCCGCAAGCCCTCCCCAACCATCGTTGGGGCGAATACCCCATTCACCCACCCTCCCGCTACCCACAATAAAAAAATACACACACACAGCAGCCGCCAAAAAATAAATAAATAAATGACAATAAATACATTTGAAATACATTTTTATTGATAGTGTAGATGTGCAGGGGGTCTCCGGAGCTAAACCGCGTTGGTTTTAGGTCTGGGGACCCCGTGCCCCCCGAGATACAGGCCCCTTTAGGGGGTGCCGGTAGCCCTCTGCTTGGTTTAAAGGTCCGATCACGTGATCGCGGCCTGTAAACCAAGCAGAGCAGAGGGATACCGGCACCCCCTAAAGGGGCCTGTATCTCGGGGGGCACGGGGTCCCCAGACCTGAAACCTGTGCGCTTCTGCTCTGGAGACCCTCTGCACATGTACACTATCAATAAAAATGTATTTCAAATGTATTTATTGTCATTTATTTATTTATTTATTTATTTATATTTATTTATTCATTGTGCTGCTGCTGCAAGTCGTAAACTCACACCAAGGGCCAAACACCCCCCTCACCCCCAATAAAAAAAATTCACGCACAGCAGCCCCACAATTAATAAATAAATCTAAATAAATAAATAAAATCTATGTAAAACCCCCTCCCCTATTCTCGCTTTTAAAACGCCCTGCCTTCTCTCTAATCTATGTAAAAAACCCTCCCCCTATCCCCCTATTGTGTGTGCGTTAAGCTTCCCTGCAAGCTATGTAAAAAAACCTCCCCCTATTGTGTGTGTGTTTAAATCTGTCTGGCCTGTGTTTCTGAGTGCTGAGTGCTCTGCGTTTAAAGGTCCCGATCACGTGATCGCGGCCTGTAAACCAAGCAGAGCAGAGGGATACCGGCACCCCCTAAAGGGGCCTGTATCTCGGGGGGCACGGGGTCCCCAGACCTGAAACCTGTGCGCTTCAGCTCCGGAGACCCCCTGCACATGTACACTATCAATAAAAATGTATTTCAAATGTATTTATTGTCATTTATTTATTTATTTATTTATTTATATTTATTCATTGTGCTGCTGCTGCAAGTCGTAAACTCACACCAAGGGCCAAACACCCCCCTCACCCCCAATAAAAAAAATTCACGCACAGCAGCCCCACAATTAATAAATAAATCTAAATAAATAAATAAATAAAGACATGAAGAGAAATAAATATATACTGTACAGTATATACTTTGTATATATATATATACACTGTATATATATATATATATATATATATATATATATACAGTATACATATATACACTGTGTATATATATATATATATATATATATATATATATATCATACAGCTATATTTATATATATATATATATATATATATATATATATATATATATATATACTGTATATATATATATATATATATATATATATATATATACATACTGTATGTGAGTGAAAAGAGAAAAAAGTAACCCGTATGGGAGCACTCAGGTATGCAATTGATATATTTGTTTATTTATTTGACACAGTGCAAAAAGGGATGAATAAACAGTACATGATTTAAAAACACTTAAAAAAGAGGCATGGACCCTTAAACACTAATGAACAGCACTAGGGAACGACACACACTGTCAACCCTAAACATGAAAAGGATAGTGACTCAAAAAACACTAGGGAGAATCAAAGTGAATCACAATAGGTTACTGGGTTTAAAGGCACCTATACAACGCTAAGGATAATGCACACTACACACCAAAAGGTAGACTTGTCAAAGTATAAATGACAGTCTCAAAGCATCACACATCTGCATTAGCATACAGTAATATACAGTAACCAATGCCTACAGCACAAATCATGTGTAGGAAAGGTGGTAAGGTGGAATGAAATCCCTAGATGTGTAGAGCAATGAAGTTAATGAATAGCATACTGTACAGTATAAAACATAACATTACAATCCACACAGTACATTGCATTTACAGTACATTGTATACTGTAAATGATGCATAGCATTAAATCTATGCACCATATACAGTACTGTACATTCTGCAAATGAATGTTAACAATATAATTGCAAGCTACTCTACCAGTAAATACTGTACAAACACTTCCAAACATGTCAACTTAACTACAGTATTTTAACCAAGCAAGTAAACCAAAATCAATATATACTGTAAGTAACAACCAGAAAAGACAATTTAAAAACAAACTAACCCTTACAATACCAAGGATTACATCTATCTAATTGTAAAAAACCTTATACATTATACACAGCATTGTTTAAAAACCCCTTCCCCCCTAATGTTTGTGTTAAGCAGATTAAACTGAAGGGAGAGAGATATAAAGGCCTAAAGCCCCTTCCCCCCTAATGTTTCTGTTAAGCAGATTACACTGAAGGGAGAGAGATATAAAGGCCTAAAGCCCCTTCCCCCCTTAATGTTTCTGTTAAACAGATTACAGTACATTGAAGGGAGAGAGATTTTACAGAAACACACATTAGGGGGGAGGGGGCTTTAAACAGATTACATTGAAGGGAGAGAGATGTTTCTGTTACCAGTAAATCTCCCTCCCTGCATTGCTAACCACCCTCACCCCCTACCCACATACCGTTAACCCCCCCCCCATCCTGGCCATGGCCCCTCCGCTTCTGCAAAACAGACACAAAAATTAAAACATACAAAGTAATGTCCCCTAACCCCTTAATCACCATAGCGGTTATTAACCGCTACAGTCATGAAGGGGTTAACCCACCCTCACCCACCCACCACTCGGGATGCCTACATACCCTCCCACACTAACCCCCCCCCCCCCACCCGTGAGGCCTAACCACCCAGTCAGTACCCACAAGGGAGGCCTACCCACATACCGTTGGGGAAACACCCCACCCCCACCCCAGTACCCACAATAAAAACAGTACAATCACCCACAATAAACAGCATTCTATTTATTAAATACATTACCCACCCCCTGTGCCCCCCCCCCCCATAAATACAAGATTTATTCTTTTACATTCAGGGTCCATAACGTAGCCCCACGCTAGTCCCCGGTGGGCTGGCAGGGCACCTGGACAGACCTACAGTTTACCAGCAGCATTCCACAGGTTCTGGAGGCCTGCTGGTGGATCCTGCCAGCACCATGGCGCTCAGGTGGTCTCCTTGGGTCACCGTGAGCCACAATTGGGTCCACACGGTAGGCCCAAGGATGTCTGGGAGCCCCGGGTCAAACCCACAGGTGTCTGCGGGGCCTCGGGTGGTTCCCATGGGGGTCTGGGGAACTCACGGGTGCTCACTACGGGTCCGCGGTGCCCCCACAGAAGTGGGACCACACATCATCATCCCCGCACCTACGGCTCGGAGGTGCCCCCACAGAAGTGGGACCACACATCGTCATGCCCGCAGACTACGGGTCCGCGGTGCCCCCACAGAAGTGGGACCACACATCATCATCCCCGCATGTGTCACCCGTGGAACCACCAGCCTGCTACCCTTTAGGATACCCGAGGATTCCCCGCGGGTGGTCTCCAGAGGTCCCACGCAAAACCACGGAAGTAACCCTGAATGTAAAAAAAATAAACCTGGCCTATACATTCAATACATACACCCTCCCCCCCAACACCTACAGTACAATAATGTGCAAAATAACTATTATCCAGATATGGATAATAGATTAATTGCCCATTATTAAAAACATTAACTAGCATATACAAATAAATAAAGTACTACTGACCTCATCAATACGAAGTGTCCGACGCCAGCGCCTTCCTTCTCTTGCCCACACAAAACATAGCCAAAACCAAGCCAATACATTGCAATTACATTCAGATATCAATTAACCCCTTAAACACCTTATCGGATAATAACCGCAAAGGTAATTAAGGGGTTAAGCCACACAGGCACGATACCCACCCTTCACCCATGAATTTGTACTGTGGCTTCATCATGCAACTATATATATATACTGTATATATATACATACAGAGAGACAGAGAGAAAGAGAGAGAGAGAGATATATACAGTATATATATACACACACGTTATATACACACCCATGATAAACCAAATATACAGTACAAATAAATGTAGAAGGGTTATCAAAACCATACTGTTCTACAACCAAACACTTCTCCATACAGACACTACATTAAAATCAATTTCCTTTAAAAATCCTAACTGATCTCACAATCTACTGTACTGTATATGATCACAAACCAATGAAAAAAGTCACATTCCAAAATGCATAAAATCTATGCACCATACTGTATACATTCTGCAAATTAATCAACGTAAACAAAAATCAATTAGCAATCATTATTTAGATCTCTAAACATTTCACACTCAATCATGAACAATGAAACCATTAACAGATTCACGCCTAGAGCAGAACAATTAAGCCTTTGAAAAAATATAAGTACCGACAAAAATACAACCTTTCCAAACCAAGCCTACAGTACCTACAGTATCCCTGACCTTCCTCAAACACACAATACAATACCAAGGAATACATCTACAGTATCTAATTTTAAAATACTTTAAACTCACAAAATAATTAAAAACACATCTAATCCAGCTTTTAAAACATCATCATTTCTTACCCTGAATGTATACTGTACAGTATATCTCTCTAGACATATATATTGTACATACATACATACAGTGGCAAGAAATGATATACCACAAAAAAAAAAAAATACACAGGTTAAAAAACCTTTTGAAAAAATTAACAAGTTAAATAAAATACATTTCTTTACTGTAGTTCACTTACCATTACTTGCCCCCACCGACTCCCGTTGCCCAGCTTACTCACGAACCAATCCACGATCAGGAACCCATAAAATAATAAACCATTGAAAATAATAAACATTAAACTAAAAATCCAAACCAATCCACGGGTCTTCTACTTGTAATACACCTTCATCTGTATTCTTCTTTCTTCTATCTCCTTCCGGGCGGGGCAGGGCGTGGTCTTCTTTCCATCATCGGCCACGCCCTTGTCTTTTTCCTTCTCCGGAGGTCCTTCCTCCGCGGCGTCTGGCTGCAAAATGAGACGACATAGGCTTTTAAAGGCCTATGACATCACATTTTGCGTCATGGTTCCCACGGTCCTGATTGGACCGTGAAAACCATGTGTTTTGGCCGATAATAAAAAAATGATGACGTCACTTAAAGGGAATGAAAGCACAGCCAATCAGAATGGCTTTGCTTCAATTGCCTTTAAGTTGACGTCATGAAAAGGCACATGGCCGTGCACACATGGTACTAGAGCCAATCAGAGCGTGGGAACTTTATCCCTACTCTGATTGGCTCTGGTATACCATGTGTCAGGGGCTTGGGGGAGAAAGGATGTGACGTCAATAAGGATAAAGTTCCCACGCTCTGATTGGCTACCGTACCACGTGACAGGTTTTCATTGACGTCACATCCTTTCTCCCCCAAGCCCCTGACACATGGTATACCAGAGCCAATCAGAGTAGGGATAAAGTTCCCACGCTCTGATTGGCTACCGTACCACGTGACAGGTTTTCATTGACGTCACATCCTTTCTCCCCCAAGCCCCTGACACATGGTATACCAGAGCCAATCAGAGTAGGGATAAAGTTCCCACGCTCTGATTGGCTCTAGTACCATGTGTGCACGGCCATGTGCCTTTTCATGACGTCAACTTAAAGGCAATTGAAGCAAAGCCATTCTGATTGGCTGTGCTTTCATTCCCTTTAAGTGACGTCATCATTTTTTTATTATCGGCCAAAACACATGGTTTTCACGGTCCAATCAGGACCGTGGGAACCATGACGCAAAATGTGACGTCATAGGCCTTTAAAAGCCTATGTCGTCTCATTTTGCAGCCAGACGCCGCGGAGGAAGGACCTCCGGAGAAGGAAAAAGACAAGGGCGTGGCCGATGATGGAAAGAAGACCACGCCCTGCCCCGCCCGGAAGGAGATAGAAGAAAGAAGAATACAGATGAAGGTGTATTACAAGTAGAAGACCCGTGGATTGGTTTGGATTTTTAGTTTAATGTTTATTATTTTCAATGGTTTATTATTTTATGGGTTCCTGATCGTGGATTGGTTCGTTAGTAAGCTGGGCAACGGGAGTCGGTGGGGGCAAGTAATGGTAAGTGAACTACAGTAAAGAAATGTATTTTATTTAACTTGTCAATTTTTTCAAAAGGTTTTTTAACCTGTGTATTTTTTTTTTTTTTGTGGTATATCATTTCTTGCCACTGTATGTATGTATGTACAATATATATGTCTAGAGAGATATACTGTACAGTATACATTCAGGGTAAGAAATGATGATGTTTTAAAAGCTGGATTAGATGTGTTTTTAATTATTTTGTGAGTTTAAAGTATTTTAAAATTAGATACTGTAGATGTATTCCTTGGTATTGTATTGTGTGTTTGAGGAAGGTCAGGGATACTGTAGGTACTGTAGGCTTGGTTTGGAAAGGTTGTATTTTTGTCGGTACTTATATTTTTTCAAAGGCTTAATTGTTCTGCTCTAGGCGTGAATCTGTTAATGGTTTCATTGTTCATGATTGAGTGTGAAATGTTTAGAGATCTAAATAATGATTGCTAATTGATTTTTGTTTACGTTGATTAATTTGCAGAATGTATACAGTATGGTGCATAGATTTTATGCATTTTGGAATGTGACTTTTTTCATTGGTTTGTGATCATATACAGTACAGTAGATTGTGAGATCAGTTAGGATTTTTAAAGGAAATTGATTTTAATGTAGTGTCTGTATGGAGAAGTATTTGGTTGTAGAACAGTATGGTTTTGATAACCCTTCTACATTTATTTGTACTGTATATTTGGTTTATCATGGGTGTGTATATAACGTGTGTATATATATATACTGTATATATCTCTCTCTCTCTCTTTCTCTCTGTCTCTCTGTATGTATATATATACAGTATATATATATAGTTGCATGATGAAGCCACAGTACAAATTCATGGGTGAAGGGTGGGTATCGTGCCTGTGTGGCTTAACCCCTTAATTACCTTTGCGGTTATTATCCGATAAGGTGTTTAAGGGGTTAATTGATATCTGAATGTAATTGCAATGTATTGGCTTGGTTTTGGCTATGTTTTGTGTGGGCAAGAGAAGGAAGGCGCTGGCGTCGGACACTTCGTATTGATGAGGTCAGTAGTACTTTATTTATTTGTATATGCTAGTTAATGTTTTTAATAATGGGCAATTAATCTATTATCCATATCTGGATAATAGTTATTTTGCACATTATTGTACTGTAGGTGTTGGGGGGGAGGGTGTATGTATTGAATGTATAGGCCAGGTTTATTTTTTTTACATTCAGGGTTACTTCCGTGGTTTTGCGTGGGACCTCTGGAGACCACCCGCGGGGAATCCTCGGGTATCCTAAAGGGTAGCAGGCTGGTGGTTCCACGGGTGACACATGCGGGGATGATGATGTGTGGTCCCACTTCTGTGGGGGCACCGCGGACCCGTAGTCTGCGGGCATGACGATGTGTGGTCCCACTTCTGTGGGGGCACCTCCGAGCCGTAGGTGCGGGGATGATGATGTGTGGTCCCACTTCTGTGGGGGCACCGCGGACCCGTAGTGAGCACCCGTGAGTTCCCCAGACCCCCATGGGAACCGCCCGAGGCCCCGCAGACACCTGTGGGTTTGACCCGGGGCTCCCAGACATCCTTGGGCCTACCGTGTGGACCCAATTGTGGCTCACGGTGACCCAAGGAGACCACCTGAGCGCCATGGTGCTGGCAGGATCCACCAGCAGGCCTCCAGAACCTGTGGAATGCTGCTGGTAAACTGTAGGTCTGTCCAGGTGCCCTGCCAGCCCACCGGGGACTAGCGTGGGGCTACGTTATGGACCCTGAATGTAAAAGAATAAATCTTGTATTTATGGGGGGGGGGGGCACAGGGGGTGGGTAATGTATTTAATAAATAGAATGCTGTTTATTGTGGGTGATTGTACTGATTTTATTGTGGGTACTGGGGTGGGGGTGGGGTGTTTCCCCAACGGTATGTGGGTAGGCCTCCCTTGTGGGTAGTTAGTGGGTGAGGGTTGAGGGTGGTTAGGCCTCACGGGGTGGGGGGTTAGAGTGGGAGGGTATGTACAGTAGGCGTCCCGAGTGGTGGGTGAGGGCGGGTTAACCCCTTCATGACTGTAGCGGTTAATAACCGCTATGGTGATTAAGGGGTTAGGGGACATTACTTTGAAAGTGTTATTTTTTTTCTCTGTTTTACTGTACAGCAGCGGAGGTTGCCATGGGTAGTGGGTAGTGTATTGAATGTATTTATTGGTTATTATGCCTTAACCCCTTCATTACCTTAGCGGCTATACGCTATGCTAATGAAGCCTCGTTTCTGAACTTTTAATAATATTGTGCAGGAGCAGGGGGTCCCCTGAGATTAGATTTCTGTCTCAGGGAACCCCCTGCTCACTCTACAATATTATTAAAAAGACAGAAATGCTGCTTCTTTACCATAGCGCATAGCCGCTAAGCTAAAGAATGATTCTTTAATGATGTGTGTGTTTTATTCACAGTGTAGATGTTCTCCGGAGCTGAAGCGCACAGGTTTCAGGTCTGGGGACCCCGTGCCCCCCGAGATACAGGCCCCTTTAGGGGGTGCCGGTATCCCTCTGCTCTGCTTGGTTTACAGGCCGCGGTCACGTGATCGCGGCCTGTAAACCAAGCAGAGCAGAGGGATACCGGCACCCCCTAAAGGGGCCTGTATCTCGGGGGGCACGGGGTCCCCAGACCTGAAACCTGTGCGCTTCAGCTCCAGAGACCCCCTGCACATCTACACTATCAATAAAAATGTATTTCAAATGTATTTATTTGTATTTATTTATTTATTTATTTATTGCGGGGATGCTGTGTGTGATTATTTTTTATTGTGTTTAGCGGGGGTGGGTGACGGGGTTTATAAATGTGAGTTTATAAATAAAATAAAGAATATTATTTATAGGGGCCTTAGAACAGAAGTTCCCACGCCAATTGCGCGCTCATTGCTCTTTTGTTACAATGTTGCTGGTCTTGCGGGTTTGCAGTCTGGCAGCAAAAAGCAGTTTGTACTGTAGTACTGTGTGTGAGATAAAGTAACCAGTTCTTTTATTGCTGAAGTCGCCACTAAAAACTTTTATTTACAAATACAGTACAAAAACCGTGCAACACACAACAACATACAGTATCCTTTGTTTAAGTACAGCAGGTACTATAGGGTAAAACATGTACTGTACAGTACAGCACAACATTACAGTATGGTCTCACTGAAAGTCCTCCCCATTTTCCAGCCATGGCCGATGCCTTGCATGGCGCAAAACGCCATTAATGCAGTCTCTAACGCCTCTCATTACAGGATCTGTAACAGGATAATAGCGCTGCATTTCTTCCACAATCTTTTTCCTTAAATTGGCAGGAAGGGCATTTTTTTGGCGATTCCCATCATAGTTCACTTTGAACACCCACTCGCAGTACAATGTGTAGGGAACATGGTGTTTAAATATGATCAAGGCATACTTGTGTGGTATACCAGCACTCCTCACCCTATACTTCTCCCTCAGCGCCGGTGGCAGATCGCACAGGGAGATGTCGGGCACTGTTTGTATGCGAGCGGGTGTAGGAAGTCTTTTGTGAGCGGGTGTACTTGAGGCGATGGGCAATGGTAGGGTGTCTGGGAGGAAGCTTTCCTCCGGTAGTGGTCGCCGGGTTGTCTCCTGGCGTGGTCTTGATGGGGTTGTCATGTCCTCCTCAATAGCATAGTACACTGTATCTTCTGGTGGAGGGGGTGTGCTTGGTGATGGAAGGGGGTCAAAGGTACCATGCATCACATCCATGTCACCCCCCTGCTCCAGCGTCGGGGAAACAGGGGCATTAACACCGAGCAAATAATGTATGCCCGCTATGTCTGCCTCTATCTTGTGCATCCGTTGATCCAGCCGCTGCTCCATTTGTAGCATCCCTTGCTCCATATGTAGCACCGACTCCAGAAGCAGATCTAGCTTTGCCAGCACACTAGAATTCCCGGGGAGATCCACACTTAGCCCATTCAGGATCCGGTCCAACGAGCTGCTTGTGCATGGCATCTGGAGATCTGGGGGGATGGGTGCAACGGAGGATGAGATGGGGGTTCCCTGGAGAGAAGCGGCATCGATGGAGAGTGGAAGAGGTGACCTGGGGATGCCCGGTACAGGAGAAGCTGCAGCGTGGTGGAAGAGGGATGGAGAAGGTGACCGCTGGATTTCCAGGAGAGAAGCAGAGTCGTCCAAGAGCAAAGGAGACAGTGACCCGTTGATTTCAGAGGCAGCAGCATCTTCAGATGGAACCGGAGAAGATGGGGGTGGAGAAGCCGGGCTGAAGATTTCCGGGACAGCTACAGCAGAGTCGTCGAAGCATATGGGAGCAAGTGGTCTGCGGATTCGGTGAGTTGGCTGCCATGCGTCTTGCGTACCGAGCACAGTACCGTATTTCTTCTTCACATAATAAGGCTGACGTGTTTTAAAAGCCTTAGCCTTTGGGGTCAGCAGAAGGTTTTCTTTGTTGGCCTTAGCCTGTCGCTTTGCCTTTGGCTTGGAAACGGTAACTGCCTTTCTCTTTTTCAGTGTGGCAGGCACAGCAGAGGTGAGATGATTCTTTCGTCCATAGAACCGGGGCTGCTCCATGTAAGCGGGAGGCACAATGCAGTATCTGGACAATGCCTCAGATAAAGATCAGCAAGTGGTGGGCTATGCAACGTGTACAACCTTTAATGCATGGCTGCCAGGTACAGGTGTTGAAAGTGGGTGGTCTGTTATGTGAGTCATTAACATATAAATACACCATCCATTTTGTGGATTCACTGCACATTGAATACACATCGACTAAACATCGAATACACATTCTTGTGTTTGTATTTCTTTCTACAGTACTCGCAGCAATGCCTGTTAAGAAGATTTCCAAGGATCTCAGCATGCGAATGAAGGAGATGTACACGAGCGGAAAACGAATTGCAGATATCCAGCGCTGGTTAACTGCTTCTGGCCTCGTTGTGCCATCAAGCACTGTGTGCTATCATGCACAAGGAAAAAACAGAGACCGCAAAAAGGCACCAAGGGTAACAAATGCGTAAGTATACTGTATTTATAAAACTTAACCAAAAAAAATATAGAAAACTGTAGTGTACATCTACAGTATACCGTATTTATATAGTATATTTATTATATTACAACAGTATATACTGTAGTGTACTGTATGTGTGGTCAATTTATATTTTTTGTGCAGCAGTATACACTTTTGGTATATTGCAATTCATCTGACAACGGAATATACAGTATATGATGTGTATTTATTATGATATAACAACAGTATACCGTATTTATATATTATATTTATTATATTACAACAGTATATACTGTAGTGTACTGTATGTGTGGTCAATTTATATTTTTTGTGCAGCAGTATACACTTTTGGTATATTGCAATTCATCTGACAACGGAATATACAGTATATGATGTGTATTTATTATGATATAACAACAGTATACCGTATTTATATAGTATATTTATTATATTACAACAGTATATACTGTAGTGTACTGTATGTGTGGTCAATTTATATTTTTTGTGCAGCAGTATACACTTTTGGTATATTGCAATTCATCTGACAACGGAATATACAGTATATGATGTGTATTTATTATGATATAACAACAGTATACCGTATTTATATAGTATATTTATTATATTACAACAGTATATACTGTAGTGTACTGTACTGTATGTGTGGTCAATTTATATTTTTTGTGCAGCAGTATACACTTTTGGTATATTGCAATTCATCTGACAACGGAATATACAGTATATGATGTGTATTTATTATGATATACAGTAACAACAGTATACCGTATTTATATAGTATATTTATATTACAACAGTACTGTATACTGTATATTTTGTCTATTTATATTTATAGTACAGCAGTATACATTTTTTGTATATTTATATTTACTGTATATTACAACATTACATGTACAGTATACAATATACATTTTATATTGCTGCATATTAATAACACAATATAATTTCTTTGCATTGTAGGGAGACTACTCTTCTGGTGGACAGAATAAGTGAGGAGAATGATGAGAGGAGCGCATTAAGGGTTAAAAACACTCTTCAGGAAAACCACAATCTGACTGTATCCGAGAGCAGCATAAAGAAGATGAGACGCAGAATTGGATGGAAATATGGACGTGTGAGGTTAGTAGTGGACAGTACAGGAGGTACTGTACTGTAAAGTAAAAGTGTTGTTTTGCAAACTGTACTGCGCTGTGACGCTAACATTTTTTATTCATTGTCATTACAGAGCGTACCCCATGATACGGGACGCAAACAAAATCAAAAGAGTGCTCCAGGCCCAGGCATGGATCGACAGCGGTGAGACTTTCCAGGATTGCATCTTCACTGATGAGTCTACTGTGTCGCTGGAGAGATTTGCAAGATTTGCGTTCCACAAAAAAGGCCGCATAACTTTGAAGCCACGGCCAAAACACCCTGTGAAGCTGCATGTGTGGGGTGCCATCTCTAGGCGTGGACCGGGATGCATTGTCGTCTTTGAAGGTACAATTTCTCAAATATAATGCCGCCTAATGCACTGTACTTGACTAGTGTTGCCTTACCGTATGCACTGTACTGTACTATTGAGCACTTTTCTTTTCTTGCTATAGGAATCATGAATAAAGATTTCTTCCAAGACAACATTGTGCCCGTGATAGTGCGATACATCACAGAAGACTTTCCCAATGGTCATCGCTTTTACCAGGACAATGATCCCAAGCACACCGCGTCGACGGCGCATATCCTTGAGCGCGGCATCAACTGGGTGAAGACGCCAGCGGAGTAAGTGCAGTAGACCGTGTACCATTTATATGTTCCCCACTGTTTTTACTGTGTACTGTATCTCTTAAACTAATTGTCCTTTCTTTCCAATCACAGATCACCAGACTTCAATCCGATCGAAATGGTCTGGCATCAGCTGAAGGACCACATCCGTAAAGTGGCGAAACCCTCCAAGAAGGACGAGTTGTATACAGCCATAATGAGTTTTTGGAACGATGTACTCACCGTGAAACGATACAATAAATATATAGACCATATTGCCACTGTGTTGCCCATTGTCATCGCGCGCAATGGACAAGCATCAGGAAAGTAGTACAGTGCTGTAGTATTGTACAGTAGGTACACTATGATACAGGTAAGTATGGCACAGATTTTAGCTTTCCCAATAGTCAGAGTTTACAGTAGTTCCAGTATACAGTACAGTAGACTAGTTTGACATACTACAGTAACTGCCTACTAACTGCTCCATTTTTTTCTTTCCAGAGAAAGCTGCACCAGCCACCTACTGTACAGTAGTTCTACCATAATACAGTATGCACATACAGTACAGTACAGTAACTGAACAAAGTTTTTGTTTTCTTGTCGTTCCAGGAAAAAGGGTGCACCAGGGGGGAGGGGGGGCCTTGTGTTCATCAAATCTGCTTGTGCAGTCAAATGTACAGTATATAAACAGCAGTAATGATGTACACAAAACCTCTCCTCTCTCAATGAACTACTGTACCGCAGACACAATGAGGATACTGTTACAGTATGAAGGGAAAAAGAACAGGATGGGTTATTTAACATTACAGTATACTGTGCAATATTTATACTGTATATTTATATATACTGTATTTTTATTCTAAAGGTATTCGAGAATGTACTCTACTGTATGAGGACCTGGTGACTTTCAACCCTCTCAGACCCACAGAAAGGATTACAGTATTTCACATCACTGTATATTTATCCTGTATATTTTCAGTAATTTAGAAGCAGTGGCTGTTCTGAACAGCCCAGGGCCAGTTTAACAAAACAATGGCTTGGATTGGATTAGCCAGACGATTGATGCTTGGCCAGGGAGGGATTAAAAACTCTAAGGGAGGGGGTGGGTGGTGTAGCTGTACTGTAGGATTGTACTGTGTCAGTATTTCCAACGCCAGGTCACCCTAATAATTGCATGAATAAACCCCCAAAGACAAGGCCCAAATATACTAGTACAGTATACAGTACTGTAAAGTATGTATTATTGTGTGTTGATGTTTTGAATTGCTGTTAACTTGAAATGTTTCACCATTGTATTGTACTGTATTTGTAAATAAAAGTATTTTGTGGCGACTTCAGCAATAAAAGAACTGGTTAATTTATCTCACATAAAGTACGTGAATACGACCGCAATCACCATTGTACAGTAAATGGGTGCATAGGATGGAACGACAGGTGCTAAAGGGGTATAAATATGATACTGTATTTATCAGTATTGATCAAAGAGAGTTGATCAGAAGGATTCCCCTTATAAAGTATACAGCACTCTATTGTCATTCATACAGTACAGTATACTGTAGTAAAGGGTAGACAACACATGGTCTTGCAGTATACTGTATTACTAAAAATCTGTCAGGTTGACCAGAATCACTGCGGATATCGGAAAATAATACAATTTTATTAATTCTACGTACTGTATATAAGGGGAATCCTTCTGATCAACTCTCTTTGATCAACACTGATAAATACAGTAATTTATCTCACACTCAGTACTACAAACTGCTTTTTGCTTGCAATAAACAAA